>NC_138561.1:9992161-10162161 GCF_964273705.1 Natrix helvetica
CTCCTTTACGGCTTGGCATGACGCATGAATGTAGTCTATCAAGTGAACTGCCACAGTCCTGAGATGATAGAGAAGGAAGTCTTTTTCACTGTCCCCTTGTTGTTGGCCAATAAAACAATATATGCTACACAAATTATCCTCCTATCCTCTCTCATGTCTCTATTACCTTGGAGATAAATGAAATGAAAAGAAGAAGAGTGTCATCTCTTCCATCGCTAGAATTAACAATGGGGTAGCACCTCTGGTGTCGGGGCATGTCGTGTCCTTTTAGGGCAGCTCATTTTAAGGCAGCTTTTGGGGCAGCTCGTCCACCTTTGGTCCCCACCTGTCACTCAGCTCTCACCTGTAGCTCCTAGTAGCTGTAGCATGGGCTGCGGCCACACCCCAGGCAACAACAGACCAGGTTGAGAATAGCGGTTGGGTCATTGACCTTTGGTGAGGTAGGGACTTGTCTATCCTGAGCATGTGAAGACAGATTCTGGCCGATTGAGCAAATGAAACCTACTAGAATAGAATAACAATCATGAAAGTGATCTCTGTAAGGAATGTGGCGAGATTAAGAGCATGGCAAGACACAAAAGATGCCCTGGTCAACCACTGTGCCCAGCCCATCTCCAACTGTCTCGACTCTTGTCCTGCTAATGGAACAAGATTGAATCTGGGAAGAGAGAGTGGGGCTGACTCTGTGCACCTCTCCCCTCCCTCACTTTAATCCAATTCACGCGCAAGTCTTGACATCCCCTCAGTTAGATGTCAAAGTCCTCTTCGAACAGAATGGACGGACATCAGAATTAATGAAAAGGTCTGGGCCTGGCCTTGGGTTGAAGTATTGTGAATTCTTATGGGCTTGTCCTTCAACTCCAGAAATCCACGCCAACATGTTCCTGTCATCTATCATCTCCCAGGACATTCATCTGCTCCTGACCTTGAGTCTTTTGATTTGGCTATCTTTATCAATCTAAAAATTATTACGATTATATAAATATTGCCACGGTGGCACAGTGGTTAGAGTGCAGTGCTGCAGGCTACTTCTGCTGACTGCCGGCTGCTTGCAATTTGGCAGTTCAAATCTCACCAGGCTCAAGGTTGACTCAGCCTTCCATCCTTCCAAAGTGGGTAAAATGAGGAGCCAGATTGTTGGGGGGCAATAGGTTGACTCTGTAAACTGCTTAGAGAGGGCTGTACAGAAGCGGTATATAAGTCTAAGTGCTATTGCAAGCTGGAATTCATCTTGTATGTCAGATCATGAAGGTCTGGCCATTCCATGACAATTGTCACCCAAATGTCTTGTGCTCCGCTCTCTCTCTTTCTCCCCCTCTGCCTCTCCCCTAGCTAATTATAATCTAGCAAGCAATAAATATGACACTGGGTAATTTTGACCACTCCACAAACAGACTGTTTTGAAAATGAAGGAATTAGAAACCTGGAAAGATGGAAGGAAGTGGGAACAGCTGCTTCTCAACCTTGTTCCTTTTTAAATGCCTGCTACTCAAGAGAACAAGTCAGATAACAATGATGGAAAAGGAAAGGGAGGTAATGAGTGCCTAGGGTGCCTCTCATGGCATCTCATGCTAGTGAATTCTGCAAATGCATTCCGAATCATTTCAGCCAAGAGTCAATTCTGTATGCTTTAAAGTGCACTATGCGGGCGAGCTCCCATCTCTTGTCAAGGATGTATCAGAATCCATTCAACGTTTCATTCTGATTTAATGGCTGGGTTTGCACAAAATACTAGGCTAGGCTAAAATGGGATGAGGCAGTTTGTAGCTCATCATGTTATGAGAAATCCAGTTATTGTCTTAGCACGAGATATGAACTAGGCCATCACAAGAAGTCAAAAGCATGGTTTCTTTGTTCAAGGGTAGCCCATTCAGCAAAAGCCACAAGGGGTGTTTCATTAATCTAGTTTAAGGTAAAGGTAAAGGCTCCCCTTGCACATGCATGCTAGTCAAACCCGACTCTAGGGGGCAATGCTCACCTCCGTTTCAAAGCCAAAGAGCCAAAAATGAAGATGTCTCCATGGTCATGTGGCTGGCATGACTAAATGCCGAAGGGTCACGGAATGCTGTTACCTTCCCACCATAAGTGGTTCCTATTTTTCTACTTGCATTTTTACATGCTTTCGAACTGCTAGGTTGGTAAAAGCTGGGACAAGTAACGGGAGCTCACTCCATTACGCGGCACTAGGGATTCGAACTGCCAAACTGCTGACCTTTCTGATCTACAAGCTCAGCGTCTTAGCCCCTGAGCCACCACTTCCCAAATCCAGTTTAGCAGGTTAATTATTTATTCATCAAATTTATATGGCTGCCCACCTCACACAAAAGTGATATGGGTGGCATACATTAAAACTATAACCTATAAAAAAGGCAATCAGGAAAAAAAAAGTTCGAATCCCTAGCACCGCGTAATGGAACGAGCTCCTATTACTTGTCTCAGTTTTTGCCAACCTAGCAGATCGAAAGCACATAAAAATGTAAGTAGAAAAATACGGCCCACTTTGGTGGGAAGGTAAGAGCGTTCCATGCGCCTTCGGCATTTAGTCATGCTGGCCACATGACCATGGAGACATCTTGGGACAGCGCTGGCCTTTGACTTTGAAATGGAGATGAGCCCCCTAGAGTTGGGAACAACCAGCACATATGTGAGAGGGGAACCTTTATCTTTACAAGCACACACTTATGTACCGCTTCATAGTGCTTTTACAGCCCTCTCTAAGTGGTTTACAGAGTCAGCATATTGCCCCCAACAATCTGTATCCTCATATGACTGCATTTTGAACCACCTGAAGCTTCTGGATAGGACAGCACTGTGTAAGGCATGAGTAATCCCGTTGAGAGATGACTAGGGCACAAGTTACCTTCCTCCGACATAGGAACCAATTTTAATCACAGCTAGCAGGATCCAATGATCTGAGAGTTAGTTTTTCCCCTCCTTTCTTTTCCTGAGGCAGTAAAATGGAGACTGTACACATATCGTCTTAATAAAGGTCTCCACAGATCTATCTTTGTGAGTTGGGAGCCCCAAATTACAGACGAAGAGAATCTTTTCTCCTTGAATTCAGAATAGCAACTTGCCGGAGCTGTAATAGAATGTTATTTTACGAGAAGTAAATAATGTAATAGAGTCACCATGAATGTCGGCAGGAGAGTTAGAACTGTCATCTTGTAATCCTGATTTGAGCAACAATGTGTGAAAAGTGTCGCCTGCAGCAATTTTTCCTCCAGTACTTGAATAATTTCCACTCACTCTCCTGGCTTTTTATTTACTCTCTCTGTGTTTTCAAAGGCATGTTTTAACCTCCTGTTAAAATAATAATAATAATAATAATTTTTAAAAAAAATGAAAAGAAGGGAGCCTACTCATCCAGGAAAACCTGAATGTCTGGGGTTTACGTATTTTTATCTCTGGTTTTTGGTAAATGATGGCTGCCAATAAAGAGAAAGGAATTTCCCACACAAATTAAAATACAAGGAAGAGTATAAAGGTAAAGGTTCCCCTCGCAAATATGTACTAGTTGTTCCCATCTCTAGGGGGCAGTGCTCATCTCTGTTTCTAAGCTGAAGAGACAGCTGTGTCGAAGATCTCTCCATGGTCATATGGCCAGCATGACTAAATACCGAAGGCGCACGGAACAAGTAACGGGAGCTCACTCCGTTACGCGGTGCTAGGGATTCGAACCGACGAACTGCCAACCTTTCTGATCGACAACTCAGCGTCTTAGCCACTGAGTCACCGCTCAGTGTATACAGTTGTATACCAATGTAGAAAAAAGCACTCAGTGATAACTCTTTCCATCCACCCCCTCAAGTGTAGATCTTCTTTGTTTCCCCACCACAAACAGATTTTTATGTATTCCTTCTAATGAATAATTCAATAAACGGATGGAGTTATGCTTCTTGTTTCTTTTGAGTAAGCGGTAACTGTTCCAAACGACTCTTTCCACAAAACTCAGGAGGGTCATGAAGCTGTAGAGTTCTTGTTACTGGAGCACAGTGACATATTTCATGACATTGAAAATGCTTCTTTATGAAGAGCGAGCCAAAGTAATGAAGTTCAGCTTTTTCTTTCTTCCTTCCTTTATTGAGAATTTCAGTTCAAGGGCTCTTCTATACACAGAGGTGACTTTGTGGGTATTATAGCTAAACATCTTTTTTCTCCTCCAGATCTGACTGTGGGTTTCAAAGGAAGACAAATAACTTTTTTACTATATCCCCCTTCATGATATTAGATATGCTCTCTGTAGAGATAGAGATCATATAAATGTTATGTAGAGGCCGTGCGCAGCAAACTGCCACGCCTCAGTGCCTGTTTACCTCAAGTGTCTATGAGCTCACCTAATTAGCATCACCAGGCAGCACCAGGAACCATCAAGATATGTGAGACTCTACCCTGGCTGGGATGTTCTTAAAGATTGACAAGGAGAATGCACCAATAGCGCTGCTGTTGCTATATACTCTTTGCTGCTTGTTAAAACTGTATAAAAAGCAATAAACTCTGCGAAGGCAGACGGACATTTTGGATACCCTGCTATGACTGGTTTCTGAATCCATCATCCCTCAAACCTCTTGAGTATTTGGAAGCAACAGCCTGTTAATTTTGATACTGTTCCCTCAAATAGGAATACAGGGAAGGTAGAAAAGCATCCTTGTTTAAAAGAAGGAGGAGGAAGAGGAGGAAGAAGAGGAGGAGGAGGAAGAGGAGGAAGAAGAAGAAGGAGGAGAAAGAAGAAGTAGAAGAGGAGGAGGAGGAAGAAGAAGAAGAGGAAGAGGAGGAGGAGGAGGAAGAAGAAGAGGAAAAGAAGGCGGAGGAGGAGAGGAGGAGGAGGAGGAGATTTGCAGTCTGGGAACTCTCCTTGCCACGCTGGGATATTTCTACCAATACATTATCTTGTAAAGGTTTTAAGTTGCCTGTAAAAACTGCAGTGAATTTTTCTAATGGTTGAGAACGTGGTCATTTTCCGCTATGGGTCCTCCATGACCTGAATGCACCCTCAATCCTCTTAACAGACTATTGTTTGTAAGCCATAGTCTGTTAATTAGTGTATTTTTTTAAATGAACCCTGATACTTTAATAGTTGCAATGAAGTCACGGAATGCTTATGGCCTTGTTACTCAGATTTAGCAAGTTTTCTCCCTTCTCAGCAAGGCCAGGGGATTATGGGAGCTGAAATCTATCACTTTTAAAGTTGTTGAGACTGAGAAATACAGGCTTATGGTGATCATGGGCTAAAAGAGAGATGAAGAGGGATAGCTTCAATTTGAGGCTTGAAAGAATGTAGAAAGAATATAGAGGTAGCTTCCTCTAATATTAGATCTGAAACCCTAAATAGAACTCCCAGGGAGATGCACACCAGGCCTGTTTTCCTATTGGGATACACAAAGATCAAATTTGTCCGTCCGTCCACTCAGGTATTTCAAAAAGGCGTTTAAAACTGATTTTTATTTCTCCCTGTTAAAGTTATTTCACCTAAAAAACAGTAGGTGGCAGTCTAATCTCACAAGTGTGATTCACTGTAGCAAATGTGATGGAGACGGGAACAGTTTCTTGAAACCCTTGTTAAAATATACATATTTGACAAACGGCTCCTTTCTCCAGGAACTATTAGTAATAATTCTACAAAATTAAAAAAGCTTACATCAGTGAGGAAGACCTAGAGAGCTGGGTGAATATCTTTTGAGTTCAATTTGCTAATACTTTAGCTGAAATACTTTGACAAGATCCTGAGATAGTCAACTACAGTGTACTATTCAATCTTTCTGCTAGGTTTACTGGCCGCAGTAAGATAGAATTATCTCTCAATTACACATAGCCTACTGAAGGAAATGGCAAGGAGAGAGAATTTCTAATAAGTTGTCAACGATTGCTTATTTAACAAACAGGATTCTATTTTACCCGGTTGCAAAACCTCAGCAAAGCACTAGAGGGCAGGAGAGACAGCATTTTCTCTATCCTTTGGCTATTTTCTAGTGGTATTTAGGTTATATAGGTTTTCAGTCCATATAAATGATTCATTTGGTTATGTGCAACCAGAAAATTGGATTGAGCAAATCATGTTCCTATTACCATATGTGATTTGATCCCATAGCTTACCATGATGGTGGGAGGGGAACAACAAAATGAATGCTGCCCACTGCAACGTAGACTCCATTTCTTAGGGGCTTATATGTCATGTGTTGCAAGTTTGAGGGCATGACATCACAAAGCATGTTTTGTCATTGTAGTATCATTGTCTATAAGTACAGATGGCTATGCTTGATTGTATGCTTCCTTGGAAGCAGGTTTTCGGGCTGAGTTTTCAGTTTTTATCAATTAAATTACCAATCAGTTCAGTGCATAGAATAGAATAGATAGAATAGAATGGAATGGAATGGAATGGAATGGAATGGAATGGAATGGAATAGAATAGAATAGAATAGAATAGAATAGAATAGAATAGAATAGCTTTATTGGCCAAATGTTATTGGACACACAAGAAATTTGTCTTGGTGCATATGCTCTCAGTGTACATAAAAGAAAAGATACATTTGTTAAGAATCATAAGGTACAACAGTCATAGGATACAAATAAGCAATCAAATCTTATTAGGAAACAATATAAACCATAAGGATACAAGCAACAAAGTTACAGTCATAAGTGGGAGGAGATGGTTGATAGGAACAATGAGAACATTAATAGTAGTGCAGACTTAATAAATAGTTTGACAGTGTTGAGGGAATTATTATATACATGTGTGCATACAGATGCAACCAACAAACCAGTTCACATTTTTAAACTAAAGTTATTCATACCAACAGTTCAATTCAACTCTTTTCAGACTGAATTTCATGCTGAGTTAAGATCATAAGCTGAAAGCCATCTGGGCGACCTTGGGCCATTCACTCTCTCTCAGCCCAACCTACCTCAAAGGGTTGTTGTTATTGTGGGAGGGGGGGGGGAAATAGGAGGAAGGTGTGTTGAATATGTTTACTGCCTTATTTATAAAAATAATAAAAGCAGGATATAAACAAACAGAATGTCCAATGCAAATAAGACCCGGGTGATTCAAACCCTTCTTGATGAAATCACGTTCCGTTCAACATGGAAACTGCCTTTTTCTGCAAACCAGAAACGGTGGTTTATACATTACAGTGGGTTAGGACAATAAATGTACTAAACTCTGTCATAAGCATGGCTTCTATCTCCATGCCACAAGAATAAAAGAAACAGGGATGAATGATAAAGTCAAGCCATCAACTTCATGTTCTCTTGGCAAATTTCCCAGCAGCTGAGGATAGCCCTTGAGATAAGATTTAAGAATGAGATAATCCCTTTGCTTGATTCAGCAAAGCAATTCTTAATACCCTAAGCACGCTTGCCCAGTTTTTCTATTATTATTATTATTATTTTCTCTTTTTTTTTAAAAAAAAAAAACTGCTCTATTCCCAGGCTTTAACAGCAGCTGCATCTAACGATGTCTGTAGGTGATAAGACTTTGGTCTCAGCTGTGAACAGTTTCACCCTCTGATTACCAAAGAGCTATTAACAGCACAAGCCTCGGTCAGGATAAAGTTTTCTGAAACATGGCCTCTGAATATAAAAAAAACATTAAAGGCTGTGACTTTGGGGACTGAATTCTCCCAGCTCGTGTGGGTCTCTTCAGAAATGAAAAAAAAGTGGATTTTCAAGGTAAGAAGACATTATTTACCTTAGAGTTTGATATTGCTTTTATTTCCTCAGGTGGTCTAATGTTAGACAAAATGGTGGACAAGGCATTCATGGCAGAGTTGATGGAAATTGGTTGAAGGGGGAAGTAGTGTGGGTAATTTGGGGCCTTATATTTGTAGTATTTTGGGCCTTTGAGGCAATTTCTTTCTTTACATTTTAATGTAATTTAATTTAAATGTAAGTAAAATGCTGTGGCAAGGCTGGGCGATAGTTGTGATGCAACTGGTGTTTGTTTTGATACTGGAAATGTTTGTTTTGATACTGGAAATATTTCAAGGAAGGTCTGAATGAAATATTGGAGAGATATTATTAGGGAGGTTTTTGTTTGTCTGTGTGTCAGAAAACAATGTGTGTCTTACGGTTTAATGAAGTTTCTTAGTTAGAATTTGTCGTTTCTTATACCGAATAACGAGAGATGGGTGATTAAGAAATTAGATAGTAGTAGAGATAGAAAGATAAAATTTATATATATATGCACTAAACTCTGTTGTATTTGTACTGATAAATAAATAATAAAAATATTTAGGCATACCAGGGGTTGTAACACAAATACATATATATATATATATGTGTGTGTGTGTGTGTGTGTGTGTGTGTGTGTGTGTGTACGTATGTATGTATATATGTGTGTATAATATTATATAAAATTATATATATATATAATTTTTATATTTCTATCTCTACTATCTAATTTCTTAATAACCTATCTCTCATTATTTGGTATAAGAAATGACAAATTCTAAATTATGTATGTATATATGTATATATTTTAAGCCCACAGCTTGAAGATGGCAGGTGTGATCCTGCCGAAACGTTGCAAAGACAATCTCAACCTTACACGGGAAAAGACCCGAATACAACAAAACCAGCATATATATATATATATATGCTGGTTTTGTTGTATTCGGGTCTTTTCCCGTGTATTCGGGTCTTTTCCCATGTATTCGGGTCTTTTCCCGTGTAAGGTTGAGATTGTCTTTGCAACGTTTCGGCAGGATCTCACCTGCCATCTTCAAGCAATGTGGGCTTTTTTAAATGTTGCAAAGACAATCTCAATCTTACACGGGAAAAGACCCGAATACAACAAAACCAGCATACCTACACCCGTGAAAATCTACGAAAACAAATATATATATATAATATATATATATATTATATCTGTCTGTGTGTAATGTGTGTGT
Organism: Natrix helvetica; assembly: GCF_964273705.1. Lineage (NCBI taxonomy): Eukaryota > Metazoa > Chordata > Lepidosauria > Squamata > Natricidae > Natrix > Natrix helvetica. The sequence goes on from NC_138561.1 coordinate 10,001,050, forward strand.
GTGTATGTGTGTGTTATATATATATATATAATATGTGTGTGTGTATGATATTAACTGAAGTTGATGGGAATCCTGAATCTAATTCACCCGGGATCAAGATAGAATAGAATGAGCTGGAAGGGATCTTGGAGGTCTTCTAGTCCAGCCCCCTGATCAAGCAGGAGAACCTACATGAAGCAATATTTTTTTCCTTAACATTTGTTGGTAGTTGTGTTATAACCCAAGGCCTTTAAGTAGAGATATTCTGGGATGTAACACTAGAGAAAAGCATAGATTGAGTTTACTTGCTGTGCTAACAAATCATATTAGTTTCTTACTTGCGGACATTGTGGTTTATTCAACAGACTAGGATTGAGTAAACCTTGCTATGGGCCTATTTTCCTCTCTCTGTCCCTTTTGGTTCTAATTAATGTAGTGTCTCAGAAGTGGGAAAAAATAACCCCCCAAAAGAGAAGAACCTCAACCTGAGTGTTTCTCTATTTGTCTTCAGACAGATAATTATAGTTACCTGTAATAATATGAAAGCTGGATACTTATAGCAATGAGACATCCTTGAATTTCGTATTCAAAGGACACTAGAGGTCTCTACACACCTGTAAACTACCTATTTTTGTTTCCATATCATTTGCTTTAATTTTGATTTTTATTTTGGATTCTCATTTACACTTAAGTATTTGACAGTTTACCTAGGATAGCTTGTGTTATTGACTCCTACGCCCACTACCTTAATGGGCTAATTAACTCTAAGCATGGCTTCCATTAAAAACATCTAGGAGTTTCTTCTGAAAATGATTGTAACATCAAGTAAGTGAAGTTTGCAATACAGTATTTCTGATTTAAGCAACATTTTGTCTTTTAATGAAAAATATTTTGACATTACTAAAACAAGAGCTTGTGTACCTGTCAACCTTGAACTGGATAATTAAGTTTTCAGCATTTCAAATTGTTTTTTTCCATCCTGTTACATTAGCAAGCAAAATACGCAAATCTTCTTACTCTCTGTGAAAACAGTGTTTTTGTTTCATTTACACTAACAAGCCAACATTCATATCTAATGTATTCTTGGATGGTTTTTGAACACAGTATTACCTGGCACCTTGTTTATTAGTTGACTAGAGCAGTGCATTTTTGTCAAAAGCTATTTTTCATTTGCACGTCAAGCAGCTTTGGGGTTTGACAGAAATGTTACTTTCTTCACCTATTAATAAATGGGAAGGATTTAATGCACACATTGCCTTGATATTGACTTGCTTTGGCTGGAATTGTTGTTGTTGTCATTAGTTGCAAAGTCATATCCAACCCATCACGACCCCATGGACAACTTTCCTCCAGGCCTTCCTGTCCTCTCCCATCCTCTGGAGTCCATTTATGCTCACGCCTACTGCTTCAGTGACTCCATCCAGCCACCTCATTCTCTGTTGTCCCTTTCTTCTTTTGCCCTCAATCTTTCTCAGCATTAGGCTCTTCTCCAGTGAGTCCTTCCTTCTCATTAGGTGGCCAAATTATTTCAGTTTCATCTTCAGGATCTGGTCTTCTAAAGAGCAGTCAGAGTTGATCTCCTTTAGGACTTACTGGTTTGATCACCTTGCAATTCAAGGGACTCATAGGAGTCTTCTCCAGCACCAGAGTTGAATATCCTGGCTGGTATTACTTTTCCCCAAAGCTTAGATAGTAATGAAACAAATTAATAAAATAAAAATAGCATAAATGACCATTGGAAGTCTTCTTCTTGAATCCCTTATGGGTACCAACATCTCAGAGCTATAGCATTCCAAGCTATAGCATCCCAAAATCTCAGATTTTTAAAGATACTTTTAAAGATACTTAGAGACAGAGAGACCACCATTTCTTTTATCTTCATACCGTGCTTAATATTTTTCCCTAATATTTCTGCTGAAAGTTGCCATCTCGCAAAGTACAGATACATTACACTGAAAGTAGAGACGTATATTTCCTAAGCAGTAGTATTACCAGATGTTAATACATTGTTGTGGAAATTGGAGTATCAGAAAGGCTGAATGAAGAAACATTGGAATTGTGCTGGAGAAAAAAATACCTTGGATTGCAAGAAGAAAGAATCATTTGATATGAAAGAAAAACGAGACTGGTCCATTGGAAGCACTAATGATGAAAATGCAGCTTCATCATTTTGGATGCATAATATGAAAGATGAATCTCCTTGGGGAAGACCTGATGGGGAAAGAAGGCAACAGAGAACAAGGCTTGGTGGGATCACTAATGAAGAAAGCATGAAGGGAGCAAGAATTCAGAGAATCAGTGACTTAGAGGCAATGGGGAAGAAACTCTGTTGGTCTAGTACCAAGCAACAAGAAGCAACTGAATGACTGAATAACAAAGCAAAACATTAAATTTAGATGCGGGGAAGGGCTAAAGTTTGCTGTTCTCCTCTGTGTGACAGCTCTTCAAATATTTGAAGAGTGTTATCAGGTAATGTAACACTGTATACTTGGAGGACAATTAGGCAGATGTGCTTCAGAGTTCCTGCAAACATAGCACCCCTCTGTTGCTCATTAAAGTATGGTGGGGTTTTTTTCCAGGCATCTGCCCAAACCTAAAAAAAAAAAAAGAGTCATCTTGAATGAATAAAATAATGAAAGGAGACATCTTTACCGTGATTCTTAATGTACCTGCACCTTCTGACCTGCTTGTGTGGATGCCTGGAAAAAGTTATGCATGCATCAAAAATTTCAAAATGTGGGGAGTTTAAAACGCTTCTTCCAAGCCTTTTAGAAGTACAGCCAGCTCTAATTTGTATCCCGTCATGTCTTTTACTTAGTAGCCTAAATGCATCCCATCACTTTGCTTTAACATATCAGCTATAGGAGCTTCATTTCGCCATCATGCAGGAAGGGAACGTAATCTGGGATTTTATGTGTTTATTTCATTTCTAGCATGAGTCTCCTGCCGACTCCCAATGATTTACAAAATATGGAAACTTCAAAACTATACAATCACCCTCAGGTGCTGGCCATTTTGCAGGCAGCCTATCATCTCTCATAGATATTTCATTACCCAACTATGTAACATCATCCATGCTGGAGAGGGTGGGAGTTAACATCAGACAAACAAGCAAGGAACAATACCCTAATCAAGGAATGACCCCAGGCAATTCATCTGTTTATAGTCAAATGGCTTGCTCTGTCGGTGTTGGTGAGGCACTCCATTTTTAAATGTCTTTAAGCCTCAGCTGAACCTGATTAATATGTGGAAGTTGAAAAACATTGTAGCTGGAAGGAGTAGCAACCATGAAAATAGTTATGAAGAAAAGTACATGGATGGACCATAACATCAGCAGGTTAAGTTCTAATCAGACTCTGCAATGAATTATAGCGTTATAAAATACCATGGGGTAGCTATTCTGTTTATTATGATTAGTGCATGGCTGAAGGGGGGGGGGAAGCACAATTATAACAACAACTTCTTTTCCCTGCCAATGTTTTTCTCCCATTGCTTCCGTTGAAGTACAGCAATATAATCTTGCTGCAAACATGGTCCTGCCTCCACCCCAATTAATGTCCTCCTCCTCCATTGGTATGTAAAAAAAGGTAGAATATAACTCAGATATTCATTTATGTTTGTGTGCTGTCCCCAGCATGGATTCTGACTTCAGACATCGTAACTGAAGCAGATGAGCTATTGTAAATCACCAAACGTTACATTTCTCAGCGGACCTGGGAAAGTATTTTTTGCAATATCTGGATACTGCTTTGCGTTTCATAATCTTAAATTTGTATCCCATTTTAAATAGCTTCCTAAAAGTAAGCAGAGTAGGAATAAACGGACACAATACCTTGCAAGAGTAACGATGGCATTTAAAATTAAGCCAAACACTTCTGTTCATCTTTGACCTTTAAAATCTGTTAGCCAGGCTAGGAATTAGGGTTTATCCCTAGCGGGGATGATTGATGGTGTTATTTATTTATTTGAGAGAGCCGGGCAAAGTTTCCCTGTGTGTATTAAGACGCTAAAAAGTAAAAGCTTATAGTGTGAACTCCTGGTTCCTGTAATCCTCTTCAACAGCACTTGCAATCCATTGCTTTATGAAAAGAGGCAAGCTCTCTAATAGTCTGTTGGGTTTTTCAAGAAAACAAAGCCGAGCCCTGAAGCTTGGTTGCTTGAGAATTACTGAAGGACTCCATCGATAAGCACAAAATGCATTTACAGGAAATTTTGTTAATGTTGAGGCTTGCTAACATCTCGCCAAGAGAAATGTCAATAAGAGGGGATCTCCTTCCCCCTCCCTTCTAAATTTTGCGAGGAAATGTCAGAACGACAGCTGAGTGGAATAGAACAAACTTTGCAAGGCTAGCAATCGGTTTCCTGGGCTGCCTCTTTTTGGTGTCAGTGTTTTTTTTGCCTTTCAGCAAAAAAAAGGGAGCATTAGCATAACTAGTAGAATTAAGATCCCTTCAAGAGGCCAAGCAGCCACAAGGTATAAATGAGGTTTTATGCAACAGCATTTTATCTTGCAGAGCTCCCTGATTTTTTTTTTTTGTCTTTTGATGACCCCCGTAATCTCTTGCTGAGTTGGGGGTAACTGAATGGAGCTAAGTGTTTACTGGCCAGATGCCCTTCCTGTTGCCATTGCAGAGTTCACAGCTGATACCTACTGATACCCCCATTTCCAGGCAACTGCACCACTCTTGCAGAGCTCTCTGATGCTTCTTAGAATTAGAGAATTACAGAATAACAGAGTTGGGAGGGACCTTGAAGGTCCTCTAGTCCAAACTTCTGCTTAAGCAGGAGACTCTATACCAAATGGCTGTCCAATCTCTTCTTGAAAACTTCCAGTGATTCAGCACCCACAATTTCTAAAGTCAAGCTGTTACACTGATTAATTCCTAAAATGTCAGGAAATTTCTCCTTAGTTCTAGGTTGGATTTCTCCTTCATTGTTTTCCATCCATTGCTTCGGTCTTGCATTCAGGTGCTTTGGAGAATATGCCAACTCCCTCTTCTTTGTGGTTGTCCCTTAGATTTGGAAGACTGCTATGTCACCCCTGGTCTTCTTTTCACTCCTAACCTTTTGTAAGGGTCTTACATCAATCTGGTGGGAAAAGAGTTTGTGGTTCTTCAGAAAGTTTCTTCCCACGTTACAGAGGTTTCTGTTTTTCTAATTCTCGGGTTGATTTCAAATTGGTGGCTTTTTCAGTTGCCTAGATTTCTTGTGTCATGGCTGATGGATTTTTTTCTTTCTTGTGTGAGAGAGACAAAGTATTTCACTTCTCTTATATCTTCTTGATTGTCTGAACCTGTACCATGGGGAATGTCTCCTCCTTATCAGGTGGACCAGTCGGGGAAACATGATCAGAAAAATTAATTCTTTCAGATTAACAGATTCTTGCAAATTTGAGTACAAATCTCCCACTGTCACCTTTAAAGCCCGAGAACCTAGGGAGGGTCCTTCCTGAATCTGTTGTTCTACCCATTATGCAGCTCTGCTGTCTCTTATCTGACTGTTCCCTTTGTTTGTTCCCTTGTTTGTAAAATTTATTTGCAGCTCATCTTGTATCCAATGTTGGGTGACTTACAATATAGAAACATGGAAAACATCGAAATCACCCCTTATAAAAATGTAACAATTAATAGATAGAACCATGAGGATAAGACAGCAAAGAAGGGAGAAAGTCACACGGGAGGTGCCAATTTTCATTAGTCAACAATCTCCAGTATGAAACTCCCCCTTTGGGTTCCCAAACCATTTTTTTAAAAAATGAGAAGAGTGGGAATCAATCTCACTTCAAGGGGTAAGATGTTCCAGGGGGGAAGGAGCCACAGCAGAGAAGACTCTTCTCCTGGAGCCCATCAGCTGAAATTCCTTGGCTGATGGTTTGCCCCATCAGCCAGCACGAGTGGGATGGGCCAATCCCAACTGAGTGAGCCATTTCCTCAAGTAGACTGGACTCATGCCATAGTCCATTTAGGCATAATCAATTGTTACAAATTGCTGGACAGTTCTTTTTATTTTTCTGCGTTATTCCTTCCCTTTTCCCGTTTCCTTGGCTGCTCTTACATTTGGAGATCAAAAGTGTGTTTGCGTTTGTGTGCATGCGTGTATCTCATCTGATGTCTTACCCTTGAGATTTAATTGAATCCTGAAACACCAGGTTAATGCAGAGCGCTGGATAAATGATTGCCCAGGACACAGACACACAAAGCACAATAGCTACGCCAGTATTAAGGCTGGAGACTGGGCTATAATCCAGCTTCATCAAATATAACTGGAATATGATTAGTTTTTGTTGCATTAAAGAGTTTCCCACTGAGCTGAAAGGGGACTGAAATGATTTAATTTGAACATGAATCATGCAGGGATATGGCTCATTTTAAGTGATAATAACAGCATTCAGTACAGCTCTTCTTACTTTCAAGAGTGCATACTGCTTGAATGTTTATACTTTTGAAGGCAGATTAAAGAAGAAATAGGCCTTTGGTGGCTCAGATAAGTGGAATAGAGCTGCATGCCTGGAAGGTCCTGGAAGAATGCAAAGGTTTTATAGGTTCCGTAGCACTTCTAAAAGGAACTCTTTAAATGTTCTTAGTTTGGGGGGGGGGCAGTTTAAGTTCCAAATGCAGCAGATGGAAATTTGCTGCTTTGAAAAGAGCAGGAGATAAAACCAGGGAAACAATAAGGTGTTGTTGTTGTTTTAAATTTGCCTTGTGAAACCAATGAAAGGCTCTTCAAAGAATTGGAGTCAGGAAATATCTCTTGGTATCCTACTTAATTCTCATGGCCCATGCAGGGTCACATTTCCTTATTATTGTTTTCTCTTTCTGTTTTAAGTCACCCTCAAGGAGCTGGGAAAGAAACGGGGGCAATGTTGTTCATAATTCTTGATACCCAGTTTATAACTCTTTTAATGAAATGAAGAGTAGCTGTGCTCTGATTTAAGGGCATGGGAAAATAAATTGCCTTTTGAACGGTTCTGTCAAATGATGGAAAGAGAAATGACCTGCGTGGTTTTATCTGCATAAGGAAAGCAACATTCTGCCCATTGTTTCTCAAGGACAGGACTGTCTTTTTAATCGCTCCTGCAAAAGCTCCATGGGAGAAGTTTGCATCCAGGGTCTTCCCCTTTCTACATTTTGATGGGTTTGAACTTGAAAGTTATTGTCAAAAAAAATTGTACACACACAAAATAATAAGCTGTACTTGAGTAGATGTAGGTCTGTGTCTGACACAATTTCCTGATAAATGTTCTTTATTTTTCCAATTGATGCCAGTTCTGATAGCCAGCAGTGTTAGTTTGCAGAAGTGAATTGAAGCACAATTCTGGAAGTTAGAAAATACACTTTCCTGATTCTATATTGCATTTCTATCAAGTCAGATAAATTTTCCATGCAGATCAGTGCTTTTTATTCTAGCCTTTTCAATCTTGGTTTCTAGACATTGCTGGCTTAACTTTGCATTATTTTGAGATATTGTGGAGAATGATTAGGAATGATCCGCATAAGGCAATTACCAGAGCTTTTTCTCTGGTAATATTGTACTGCTAACAAGAGCATACAAAACCTTTGCTAGACCAAAACAGTTCATCTGTCTGGAACCCGCACTGCATATCGGACATTAATACAATCGAGCGAGTCCAGAGGTATTTCACGAGAAGAGTCCTCTACTCCTCTGCTCGCAACAGAATCCCTTATGCCACCAGACTTGAAATTTTGGACTTAGACAACTTAGAACTATGCCGCCTTTAGTCTGACCTAAGCATAGTACATAAAATTATCTACTACAGTGTCCTACCTGTCAATGACTACTTCAGCTTCGACCATAACAATACACGAGCACACAATAGTTACAAGCTTATGATAAACCGCTCCAAACTTGATTGCAGAAAATACGACTTCAGCAACAGAGTGGTCAACATCTGGAATGCACTATCTGACTCTCTGGTTTCTTCCCCAAACCCCCAAAACTTTAACCTTAGACTGTCTACTGTCGACCTCACCCCATTCCTAAGAGGTCTTTAACGGGCATGCATAAGCGCACCAACGTGCCTTCTATCCCTGTCCCAATGTTTATTTTTATTCGTATCCATTTCATGTATCCAAAATCATGTTTATACTTATATATGTTATCTAATACATGCTTGACAAAATAAATAAAATAAAAATAAAATGATCTGCCTTGCAACATCTGAGGAGCTATCTCACGTTAAGCTATAGCTTCTTTGTTGAGTAAAAGGATTGACTGAATAAAACCTTAGATACAGTGGGTGAGTTGCATAGTTTGCTATGCTTTACAGATCATAATGCCTAGATTTATATGTGGAGCCCAAAAAACAACACATTGCTCAACATGATGACATGAATGGAGCTTATTGCAAGGTGATATACTATGCTTTGTCATGGCTTCTGAAGATCTTAGGCAGATTTGTGGAATCTTCCATGTGGAAATGCTAAGGCTCAAACCTCATGAATGTAAAGTGTATATAATACGGTTGCAATCACTCTATGCATACAAAAAGTTTTTAAAGATACATCGGTTTTATTAAAAGAGTGCAATACTATTGTGATTCTGCAAGGATAATTCTTGCAAACCATCCAAAAACTCCTATGTCTCTTCCCCCTCTGTCTCTGCTTTAAACTATAAAATACATTCTTGGCCCTCACCTAGGCAGATAAGTCTTGAAGCATCAAATGCTAAGCAACATTTTAGCCACCAAGCTTTGTAGGAGCTTACAAAGATCACCATGCACCCATAAAAGCTCCATAACATCACATCACAACAGAAAAATAATAACATCAACTGTCTAATAATGTCTGTTTGTGGAGGGTAGTGGGTTGCACTTGTGTACCTTCAAGTAACACTCTTGGTGAGTTTGTGTTGATTCTTGGTGACTACCTGGACAAGTGCCTGCAGTTTTCTTGGCAATGTTTTTTCTGAAATGGTTTGCCCTTGCTTCCTTCTTAGGGTTCAGAGAGATTGACTGGCCCAGAGTCACCCAACTGGCTTTGTGTGCCCAGTCATATTCTCCCAGTTTCCAGCCTGATACCTTAATCACAACACCAAACAGCATCTCAATTAAATGGTTATCAATAATATAAAAATAAAAACCCAATGTCATAATGAAGAATAGTAAGATTCAAATGCTGAAAGATCAGTCATCCTTCTAAAACCTGGCGAGTGTCACTAAGAAATATTGTTTATGTTACTGGATGCATTTAAGTGTTTGCTTAAAGATTCTTCTCTATTAAGCATTGCAAAGAAAGAAAAGGGATGCGTATAAATGGAGAAATAAGCCTTTGAAATCATAGGACAGTGGAGATCTTCATGCAAGGAAATTGATCTGGTTTTTCTAAAAGAATGCTCTTTTGATGCTGTACAACTCATAAAGTCAATGATCTCTTATCTTCCCCAAGATAACTTGATGCTATTTTCATTTATGCCCAACTTTCTATAGTGGATGAAGCCAGAGCCATTCCCTGTCCATTCTCTGATAGTGATACTAACAATCACACCATTGAGACAGTTCTGTGATCTGCCCGTACACTATTCTACCCATTGCCTAAATTTAGCTAACTCCTCCAATGGTTACAACAGGTAAGAATACCCTAATTGTTGCAAACTATTCCTGTCACTTTGATAATGATTGAAGTATCCCAGAATCGTATCCTATTGATACACACATTTATCCATGCTATCTGAGGGTCAGAAAATGATGCATAATGAGCCAGGCTCTTCAGTTTCCATGCTGAATGGAGAAGAAGTAAAACACACATTCCTTTGTGTCCACTAAGGAACTTCTGGAATCTGAAGACCAAAATGATCTATTCTCCCTTTAGTACCTAACTTTGTTTTTGTAGCTGTAGAGAAAATATTTTCCTCAATCAGCACTGAGATAAAATGAGCTTTCTTCTCAAGAATAAGATGTTTTGAGTAGATCTTTCAAGCTTTACCTGAAGGAATAGATAATTTGACCCAAGGATGAGAAGGCACGGTAGGCAGGATCTGCCTGTCTACAGCCAGGTCATTGATTCTCCATCCTACGTTAAACAAATATGTAATCCTACCCGGAAACAAACAAAATAATATTTACAGTTATTTCAGTGGGTATGTCTTTCTACAAGGTTGAGCTATCAAGTTGTGATGTGCCCACGGCTAATTCCACCTTGAAACCTTGAAAAGCAGCTTTTTAGCTCCAGAGAAGCATGTACACTTTCTATTTACATGCAAATTGGTGCCATTCATGTGTGAATTACAGCAAGGACTGACTTGTCAAATGGAATAATTAAGTAATGGTCCCATCCATTTCTGCTCAGGGTATCTGTCCTGCAGATTATAATAGCTACAACCTATTATAATGGGGAAAAAAATCAAGTTAAATGTTAATTGAATCCCTCCCTTCCCAACATACTTAACAGGAATAACATGGAGTCAACATGCTTGTGCATGAATGCAAATACACCAAAAGGCTAGGATGCACACTCAGAGCTAATGCAGGAAGAACTTCCTGCTGTTGCCATATCTGAGAAACTCTTGGTTACTCTTGGAAGCATCTTCTGCTCATAAGTACAGATGGAATACACTATACCCCATTGTAAAGGGCTATAGAATTGACTTGAATTAGGATCAAGATACACTAGATGAGTGTGTATGAGCAGGACAGGGCAAAGAAGTAAGAAATCAGCAATGGGAAGGAGGGAAGGGCAGCAGGGTATTGCACGCTGGTTATACATGTTACCCAAAATGAGTTCGTTGCAAGCTTCATGGTGGTGTCTGGCTTTATAATCACCGTGTTCTCTTGCATTTAATCTTGCATTGATTTGCTAATCCACTGTATAAGCCATGCACAGAAACTGAATACACGCAGAAATGGATTCTACCATTGAATTATATTTAGTCAGTTCTTGAGGCTTATTACCCAGTAGAAGCCAGTGAAATCTTTTGCTTATTGAAATTGTATGATGCCACCACAGGGAAATTAAAAGTGCAAAAGAAATTCATCCCCTTTCTTGGATTAATTGAGAGCCAGTGGGGCAGGTAGGCAGCACCGAGAGAAGCATCTGAGCATACGTTTGATAATTGGCTAACTGCCCACATATAAACCAGGGGGCAATGAGACACTTAGAAACCACTGTTTCCACAGTGCTGACTATAATATCACCTCTCTGTGTTGACATTTATTGGTAGTGCTGGGTATTTCTTTTTTCCCTTAATTGTGCCACTGTAGTGCCTGGTAGTTTCAACAAGCTTCACAAGCTGCCACTTGCATGAAATAACAATAAACTTAAATAACAAGTGATGCTTCAAATACCTTGACTGCACCCATCGCAGCAAGCAAATGAAAATATATAATGAGTGTCAGTGCGTCACCCCGGGTATGACAATGAATCTCTCTTTAGGGAGTCAAGGATGAGTCTCAGATGGATAAGTTGATTTTATTGCAGAGGCTAAAGAAACTCTTTAAAAGGGCTACAGACTAAGCTAGGGACGTGACTGTATTTAGATGTTGCATCCAGCAGTTGGGTTTCTGCCTATCTTGTTCAACACTTTTCATGGCAATAAATATTCTGCCACTCTTTTCTTAGATTGGGTGCCAAGGAGAACAAGAGGACCCAATCAATTTGGTCCAAGGGTTAATGCACCAGGCTAGGCAATGGGAGATCAGGAGTTCAAGTTTTGCCTCACCTTGAGAGCAAAGTGGTTTACTTTAGGCCAATCCCTCTCTCTCAGGCCAACTCACCTCACAGGGTTGTTGTGGGGAAAATTGGAGGAGGAAGGTATGTTGGATATGTTCACCAACTTGAGTTATTTGCAAAAGTAATAAGGGTGGGTTTTAAATAAAGAAATATCTTTTGGACATGCTTGCAATGTCATCCATAGTTCTGCCCATCATTTGACACTCCTGTTACAAGCACTACTTCTTGGATGTTGAGACACCTGCCCAGTGTTTTAAGGTAGCCTTGGCAGTTTTAACCTTCAGAATTGGTGTAAACAAATAGAAAAGATTTTTCACTGTAATGAAGAAGGTTATTTTTCGCAACTGTTTGTTTTCTGCCTTTCTGTTGCTCGGAAAGCTTACTTGTGAATGATAGAGGTTGCATTTGCATTCCCATGCTGCCCTAAATCCATCTTTATTAACTTACTAAGCTTACTGTAGGAATAAGATATTAACTATAGTTTGTAATAACATTACAATTCTTATAATACATGCACAAATCTAATTAAAAATCAACAAAAACTTCAAAGGAATATCCATTAAACCTGATAGATTTGCTATGTGCCATCAAGTTGGTGTCAGCTCAGAGACTAGATAGATTTTCCACATGATGATCTGTCTCTCACTTGATCCTTCAGATCTTGCTACAGTACAATTATTGCAACTATAACCGAGTCCATCCACCTTGCTCTGAGCATACTCTACTTCTCCCTCCTTCCAACTTTCACAAACTTAGCACCTTTTCCAAAGAATTGGGACCTTGTATAATGGGTCCAAAGTGATAATTTGAGTCTAATCGTTTGTTCCTCAAATGAAAACTCTAGATTGATTTCTTTGATAATACATTTGAATGTTTCCTGGGAATGCATAATATCCTCAGTAGGCTTCTCCAACACCATACTTTAAAAGAATTAATATTCCCCCCCCCCCCGCTTTGCAAAAATCTAACTTTTGCAATGTAACATGAATTTCTGTTGCTTGTATCATTCTGGTCTTTGCAGATGAATATATATCCCAGCATCTGAGTATCTTTTCAAGGTCCTCGTTGCTACTTTACTGAGTTCTAGTCTGAAGCTATCCACCATTTCAGTATCTTCATTGTCAAATCGAAGGCTGCAGCCTATATCTGTTAATCACGAGTTGATTTCTTTATATTTAATTTTGATCTCTTTTTTTCATTGCACTGATTGATTTTCATTAGTAGAGCTTCAAAATCATTTTCATTTTTAAGTATTAGAGTAGTGTCATCAGTATAATACAGTTTCTTAATGTTTCTTCTGCCAATTTTAAAATCATGGTGATATTCCAATGCAGTAAGTAAGTAAGTAAGTAAGTAAGTAAGTAAGTAAGTAAGTAAGTAAATATTGTTTCATCTAGGCTTTCTCCTCCAGGACACTAACCCGGTTACCACGTATGCAGTGGCAAAGTTCTGTGCTGCTGCAATGTCCATAAGAAAAAAATTGGCTACAGAAGTATAGTTGTCATCTTGTACCAATTATCTGGACATATCTCTAACCTCTAATCTAGAAAGATCTCTAATCTTTGGACCATTGTATTTACTCCTATTCTTAACAGCCTTGCACCCAGGTAAACCAGGGAGTGACCCAAACAATCTGAGAACATGTATGCTATTTTCCACTTTTAATGTCAATACGTTTTAATTATACCTTGATGTCAGTACTTTTTAACATGTTGTGGAAACTGATGCGCATTGCTGGTCTTTAACCGTAATAAAGATTTACTTACTTACAGCTAAAAAAGTTTTCTAAAAAAGTTTTCCTTAAAATATATCCATTAAATAAGCCAATGTGTTATACTTAGTGATTAAAATATAGATCCCTTTGTTTACTAGAATAATACGTTACAATATTTTGCAGTTTAGGTATATTTTGATTCCAATCCTCATAAACCATTGTGGTATAGCCTCTAGTCCCAAGGCCATTTTATTTCCCCAATTTGGAGTGGGTTGAATTGATCCCATATTTATTCACCTGTTAGAATTAAAGCATTTGTAAACCCTCCATATGATTGCACACCTTTCCCCTAAATTGCCTTCTAAATTTAGCCTGTATACATGATGGTTAAAAGTGTGGTGAAGAGTGATGCATGCACTCAAGCTTATTTTCTTCCCTCTCATTGTTATTTCCATTAAGCATGGATTTTTTGGGAGGCAGTTGATCAATGTTCCTTCTTGAGAAAAAAGAATTTTGTTAAGCTATGTGCTTAACTAAAAGTATATCTAACCTTCTATTCCCGAACACATGAGGTCTTTGGAAGCGCATCCGGGGACACTGCAGATACTTTGAACAGCTCTTAAACTGTGCACAGGTGGAATAGCTACACATGGATGGGAGTAATAGAGTAAGAATTTAAGAATGAACAGGGCCGGTTCAAGATACTTCAGTGCCTGAAGCAGAATAGAACAGAAAAACATTCCTCAAGGTCAGGTTGCAAAGTAGGCTACTCAAATTATTTTCAAAATAAAATGTAGGTGGCTCTCCTCCTCTGCCAGACAAAAATCAATTGTTGTAAATTTCTTAAGAAACCATTTACCAGCCTTTCATAGCTTCCAAAATGTTATCTGGAGTGGCTTCCTCACACCTACTGATAGGTTCATTCTTAGGATGTAAAATTGAGTTTCTCTCATGATTTGCAGACAAAAACCTCTCTTCAAGAGCTGCATTAAGGTAGAAATCCATTAGCTTGAGTTTAAGCATTTTTTTAAAACCCAGCTTGCCTAGGTGCTAGTACTGTGATGGCAAACCTAGGGCACGCATTCTACAAGTGGCACGCACAGCCCTCTCTGCGGACACATGAGCTGTCAGCCCAGCTCAGCTCCACCATGCATGCGCATGTACCTCCAGCTGGCCAGCTGGTTTTCAGGTCTCTGCTGTGCATGCATAGGGGCAGGGTGCATGCGGGGGATGTGCATGCATGTGTGGGGGCGGTGGAGCATGAGAAGTCATGCACACATGTGCAGGGGTGGGACATGCAGGGGGTCACACGCATATGTGGGGGGTCGCACATGTATGCGTGAAGGACAGGGCACATGCGGGAGGAAACATGCAGATACGCTGGGGTGGGGGAGCACAGGGGGATCGTGTGTACATGGGTGGGGGGCAGGAGGGATTCAAGGGTGTCATGCATTGCATTATGGGGGGTGCATATACAGGAGTACTTTTGGCAGGCAGCAATGAAAAGGTTAGCCCTCACTGTACTTGTATATCCTGTTTCTAAATCCATATGTTAATTTAGGTTCCTTATTTAGCTCTGATTTTGAATAATTTACTCCCTTCCTTTTCTTTGTCTATCCTGGAGTTGGGCCACATTTAAAAAAAATTTGAGCAGACAATTGTTGCCTGAAAAGTAAGATAAAATATGTAAAGAAATACCTTCAGATGGAGTAATTTCCCTTCTCTTACCCTATGTCACTGGGATTATTTCCAATCGCTATCATAGGTAAGTGAGATGCAAAAGATTTCTGAAGAATATCCATATACACAGGGAAGGGCTTTCGGTGGAATTCTTTGAGATTTCATCTTGAAATTTTGCTTTTCACCAAACTCTGTGACAAGTTTGCAACAACAACAGCAAAAAGACAGATCTTTTTTTTTTTCTAGCACTAAGAAATTACAGTGGGAGCCCGTAGGTTTCATTTGTCAATACCGATTGCTAAATGGTCTACAGATAGGAAAACTTTACATTGCTGCTATTGACAATATGTCACTCTTTCTGAAATGTGAAAGTAACAGCTGGTTAGATAGATAACTATGAAAGACCTGAACGCTGGGTAATAAAAAAAAAGAATATATAGTCTCTCGGTTTTCATGGTTGAGTTATGGGGCACATTAAAAGAAAGAGAAAAAACAATGTTCTGAAGTATCTATTCATTAATCTATCCATTTCCCTGAATAAATAATCTCCATTTGCTATATTACAGATTTTATTTATTAAAGTTCCACCACCTGCTCATAAACAACATTTTATATTGCTGTTCCTCTCTCCCTAGCATCAACTGAGAGGCTGCATTCATGTTGTGATTTTTGTCATGCTGACTTGTTTAAACTGTTTTGCTGGCACAAGGTACACATCGTAGGAAAGTTAGGGAGCAGGAAAAAAAAGAAAAGCTATTGTAGGACATTGAGTCTTTATCGATTAGCCCTTGGGCCATATCAAAGTGCAAAGTTCCAGAAACAAATTATTACCAAAATTTGAGAAAACTAACATAAAATGGAATTTGATAAATTACAATTTAAAATGGAATTGGAATAAAATATGATTTAAAGTGGAGCTATTGTAGGAGAAACACTGGCAGAGCTGGGAGGGTGGAGTTAAGTGTGCCATCAGCTTAGAGTCAATATGTTGCCACCACTATCCACATCCAGACCCCTTGAATTCCATGCACTCTTATCTGGCACCAATTTGTCTAGATTCTTATATATAGGCTTGAGTCCTAAAGCTTTGAATTGCAATTGAACACATAGCCTTGATCATTTGCTCCTGACAACTATTACCCCTTAAACATGTTTGCCACCTCTCCCAAGAGAGAGAGAGAGAGAGAGAGAGAGAGAGAGAGAGAGAGAGAGAGAGAGAGAGAGAGAGAGAGAGAGAGAGAGAGAAAAGAGAGGGAGGGAGGGAGGGAGGGAGAGAGAGAGAGAGAGAGAGAGAGAGAGAGAGAGAGAGAGAGAGAGAGAGAGAGAGAGAGAGAGAGAGAGAGAGAGAGAGAGAGAGAGAGAGAGAGAGAGAGAGAGAGAGAGACAATCCTCTATCTCCATTTAGAAAATGCAGTGGGTTTCTCTCAATTCCAAATAGCTATCTGCCTTTGACTGGCTGCAGCTAATATTATACCAATGCTGCTTTCTTTTCAGATGCAAAAGCACAGTTAAGAACCAAACACACATTACATTTTAGATAAAAGACATTAGCACTCTTCATTTACGAGTCTTGCAAACTACTTCTGCAGGAAGGAGCTTCAAGGCCATGCCTTTAGACCCATCTCTAGTAAGCAGAGCAGAACCTTCTTCCCTCAAAGGTGATAGAAAATAGTCGTAAGGGTGATGTCGAAGAAGGCGGCTTTACTAATTGTGCTGACTGTGTAAGATTTCAAAAGTCAGAAAAGCCTGCTGACTTAGACCTCTCAGTGAGTGTTTGCATAGTTAAAGTAAAGCTTAGAGGCAGATGAAGAGATGTTCACGCCTGAATATTGCCCCATAAAGTGCATTCACTGCTTTGCAATAGTAAAGGGTCTAATGTTACCATTAGTTTATTGGAAGCAAACTTGTTCAGAATGAATAAGATGAGCAACTGAAAACACCATGCATGTTTTTTTTTAATTAAAAAAAAATAGATTTAGCTTTACATGATCTCACTCCCATCCTAGGAGCCACTTCCTGAAATATCTTGATGATTCAAAACTTTATTTCACCAAATTTCTGTCTACAAAGGATATATAAGCAAAGTTTTGGCACAATGGCAAAGTTTTTCCTATTCTGGTCCTTCCCACTTTCGTTTGGGTGTATGGTGCTTCCTGCATCACAAGTGCACCTGAATTTTACTGATGGGCCTGTCCTTACCATGTAGAAGATCTAATTTCAAAGCAACCTGATTATTTTGTGTGTGTGTGGTTTGCTGCTGCATTATATGTGTCACAGTGGCTCAAAAATTTGAATTCTTTACCTAAAGCTAGAAAAAGCTCAATTTAACTCATTTTATTTCTTTAAAATGAATTTCTGGAAGGCTATTTGTTTGTTTTTATCAAACTTCTGGTATTTATTCAATTTATCTAACACTGGACTTTTGGGAATGATGTCATTTTGTTTATGTTTGTCCTCCCCCCCTTTTTTGTCAGTTTGGTAATATAGATGTGCCATGTGAAATGTTAATCTCTTTTCATTCTCACTTCCTTCCTACAATCTTGAATACATCTGACACTTTTCCCACAAATGCCTGCATGTCAGTAATTACATTAGCATGTTGATGTGCATCTAGAGACATCATCTGCATTCCATCTGGTAAGTTTAATGGCAACAACAACAACAACAACAACAACAACAATAACAACAACCACTGCCTCAATGCTGGGACTATTTTGTTTATAAAATCTTCAAAGCTTACAACTGTAAATCTGTCAACATGCAATACCAGTGGGCAGCACCATCAGGTGGTTCTCCTGGAATTGATAATAGTGCCATTCACAGTCTTTTTACAGACCGTTGTCCCCATTAATTTGAAAGAAAGAGAAATGCATCCCTTTCAGCCTGTTAAAGAAAAGCGGAGCTTGTGTTTAGAGAATAATTTCAGTAAAACAAGCCAAAAAAGAGTGTGCTGAGATTGATTTCAGTGGGACCAAAAATGACATGCATCACACTTGTTTGTAGATGCTTATTCACCCGTCAGATGACACAAAGATGATGCCAAGTTTGTTGAAAGTAACAAATAAGGGAACTGTGTATGAGTTTATCTGGAATGTCATGTTTTTTTCCCCAGTAAAATGTGACATAATGGACTTATTAAAAGATGCTCAGCTTTTGTTGTCTGATGAACAATGAAAAGACTATTTGCTTTCAGATAACAGTTGAATGAAATATTGCTTTCAGATGACTACCAAGTGAAAATATATTGAGCTTTCAACACTGGGCAAAATATAGTATGTTCAGTGTATGTATATATGCATACACAAATATATATATATATATATATATATATATATATATATATATATATATATATATATATATATATATATATATATATGTGTATGTTTTCGTAGATTTTCACGGGTGTAGGTATGCTGGTTTTGTTGTATTCGGGTCTTTTCCCGTGTAAGGTTGAGATTGTCTTTGCAACGTTTCGGCAGGATCACACCTGCCATCTTCAAGCTGTGGGCTTAAAGGCCACAGCTTTTAAGCCCACAGCTTGAAGATGGCAGGTGTGATCCTGCCGAAACGTTGCAAAGACAATCTCAACCTTACACGGGAAAAGACCCGAATACAACAAAACCAGCATATATATATATATATATATATATATATATATATATATATATATATATATATATATATATATATATATATATATATATACGCACACACACACACATGAACTAGATAGATAGATAGATAGATAGGTAGATAGATAGATAGATGATAGATAGATAGATGATAGATGATAGATGATAGATGATAGATGACAGATAGATGACAGATAGATGACAGATAGATGATAGATAGATAGATAGATAGATAGATAGATAGATAGATAGATAGATAGATAGATAGATAGATAATGGACAGACAGACAGACAGAGCATTTCATATCCAAATGTTGCCTTCACAAGATATCTCTATATTATTTATTTCTAGCCTATGTTTCTAGGTAAGGCAATATGAAGAATGTCCTAGGACACATAAACATTTTAGCATGCAAAGAAAACAATCAAATTGGGAAGATAATAAACACCATTCAGTTTATCAATCATTTAAAATAAGAAAAATAGGAGCAACCAGACAGCCAGAATGGATAGTTAGTATTAAGTTAATCAAAGAGAAAGAACCACTAAGAGTAAAGGCACTGTCCTTGGTACTAAATCATTTCATGATTCAGAAAATAAGAGTTAGGTCATTGTATTACTAGGACTGTCTGACATAGGTTCAAACAGTCTTTCATGAATTCAAAAAGTCTGCATTTGTGTGTACGTGTGTGTGTATGTGCGTGTGTGAAAGGAATGTTGTGATGGACATTCTGGTACCAACTATTTCTCATGTTTCTCATAATATTAGGCAAAATATAACTATTCTTTGGAATTTGGTCATATAGAACATAGAATCATAGAGCCAGAAGGGACTTTGAAGGTATTCTAGTCCAACCTCCTGCTCAGCATCTTATACCATCTTGGTCAAATGTCTGTCCAGTCTACTGTTGTCCAGTCATTTGATGATGATGATGATGATATCCATTCAGTCATGTCTGACTCTTAGCAAATTTCTCCACATCTTCCGATCTTGCACTACTTGAGTTTTTCTATGCTCTGGCTGGTGTCAGGTTTGATGGTGTCCAGCTACTGCATTCTTTGGCAGTCTGGTTTCTTTTTACCACTAACTTTTCCAAGCATAATTGCTTTCTCCAATGAATTCCCTTGCATGACATGGCCAAAATAAGTGAGAAGTGGTTATGTGACTTTTCCTTCCAGTGACATGTCTGGGGTTTATCTATAAAAACTATTTACTAAACTGAAAAAACAAAAGCAGAACAGGATGGCAATAAACACACACACAGAGACATACACAAACACACAAACACAGAGAGACAGACAGACAGTCAGTCAGACAGACAAAAGAGAGACACACACACACACACACACACACACACACACAGAGACAGAGTGAGAGAGACAGAGAGTGGGGGGGCAGAGGCAGAGGCAGAGAGAGAGGCAGAAAGATATCCTAGTTTGTATTTGATCTGAGAAGATCATCTAGGACTGGAAAGAACAAAACACCCTGGCTAGATTTAAGAGTGCTTCTGGCATAGTGCACAGTCCCGCAGTTTTTCTTCTCAAGCTAGATTAGTCCAGTCCTTTCTGTGAATAAGCTGTTAGCTTCAATAAAATAACTGGAGTGTCACATCAGCTTTGTCCCTGTGTATAAATATATTCATGCCATCTGTCTTACCGTCTCTAAAGGTAAAGAGAATTGCATCATGGGTGATCTTCCAAAAGATCCCTAGTCATTCTGAACAGCTTGAGTTGTCTCACATCTTACTCAGTGGCTGCTGGAAGATGCTGTTACTCCCCTCTGTTTTCCATTAAAATCATTTAAAATTCCCTCTAATGGCATATCAGAAGCAAAAGAAATAAAAATAATGAAAACATCCTGGTGGCACACTCTCCTTCCCACTCATATAATTTTGGTTTACTCTTTTTAGAGAAATGTACTCTTTTCCATATGTTCCATGTCCCAAGGTCTCAATGTCATCTTTAATTAGAAATAGGAAGCCAACATTTTGTTTGGGGAGGACTTTTTATAAGAATATGTTATTGTTCCTGCTTTTCAGGCTCCCATTAGGCAAATGCTTCTAGGAGTTGGTGTCAAAATAATGCTACAATCGTATAACAGCTAATGAATATGAAATACGCAATTAAAAGCCATTCCTTTTTGGGGGAGATGGAATGTGATGTTCTTGTGGATCGAAACTTTAATAGCTTGAATATAAGCATGATTAAGATACAGAATCCATGGCTGTCACCAAGTTCAGTGGAAACATATCTGCAAAAAATAATGTGTAATCAAGGAAAAAAATTAATACTAAATTAGTTTAAAAATTACAAAAAATGTACTAAATTTGTTAAGAACTATTACTCTAATAGTTATTATTAGCTATTAACTAATATTGGGATGCGGTGGCTGAGTGGCTAAGATGCTGAGCTTGTCAATCGGAAAGATCGGTAGTTCGGCAGTTCAAAACCCTAGAACAGCATAATGGAGTGAACTCCCGTGACTTGTCTCAGCTTCTGCCAACCTAGCAGTTCAAAAGCACATAAAATGCAAGTAGAAAAATAGGAACCACCTTTGGTGGGAAGGTAACAGCATTTCGTGCACCTTCGGTATTTAGTCATGCCGGCCACATGACCACAGAGATGTCTTTGGACAGCACTGGCTCTTTG
Organism: Natrix helvetica; assembly: GCF_964273705.1. Taxonomy (NCBI): domain Eukaryota; kingdom Metazoa; phylum Chordata; class Lepidosauria; order Squamata; family Natricidae; genus Natrix; species Natrix helvetica. The sequence continues at coordinate 10,022,391 of NC_138561.1, forward strand.
GCGTTGAAACGGAGATGAGCACCGTCCCCTAGAGTCAGAAATGACTAGCACAGATGTTCGAGGGGAACCTTTACCTTATTACTCTAACAGTTTGTTTAGTTTTAATTGTTTATTTAATTTTACTTTGTCCTTAATTACACATTTTAATTTATTTTTCCTACAGATAAATGTTTCCTAGGTGGACCTTGGTTTGACCCAGAAGAATGGTTATCCCTGATTTTTTTAAAAAAGCATAAGGAAACTTCTGGATCAAACCAAGGTCCACTTGGTTGAACTTCTGGATTCTCACAATTGCTAATTAATATATCATCTATAAATTCAACTGCACCAAGTTTCTCTTGCTGGATTTTTCTTCCAATAGCTATGTGTCAGGGAAAACAAATGATACATTGAGAAGTTTCAGTTGGTTCTCTCAGTTTCTGCCTGTTGGATAGACCAGACCAACCCTAAAAAGAATAATAAGAATATGAAATGTAGATGTTGTTTACTTGATAGAAGAATAAAGAAAAACAGAATTAACTTAAAATTAACCAAACAATACAAGATACATAGGGACATCCTACGACAGGATGGCTCTTATTTAACAAGTTGTACACTTAAACCGCAATGTCCCTATGGCAATAGGAATTAAGTAGAAATCGTAGAAATTCAGTTGAATAGGTTGGCTTGCGGAAAGATTATGCTTATCTTTTGCCTGCATGAAACAATGCTACTCTGATGCTTTGTGATCCAAATTCCTGCTTTTGGAGACTGTTGAATCTTATAGTCCTAACAGCTACAAGGTTGCTTCCTTTACCTTGTTCTCACTGTACTTTTATTAGTCAGGAGTTTTATTTAAATCTTCCATCAAACATGCTAAGTTTGAACAGTTGGACTCAAGTAAAAGGTTTATATTGTGATGCCAGAAATCACTGCATTACTTACTTACTGAATCTGTGCATACTCTTTGGAAAGTAGCTCAAATTAAACAAAGGTGATGGTGTTTCATTGATATAAAACTTGAGGAATGATTACTATGAGGTCATTGGTAGTCTCTGAGCTTGTTGTTTTCTTGCAGATGTTTCACTTCATCAATTACATATCTTACATACAATAAAATATAGACTTGCCCGTGAGCTTTGGAGAGAGTGTTCTTGGTGGTTCCTTGATTAGGGTGTTGTTTACTACTATCTGACTTGATAGTTCATTGATTGGGGCATTGTTTACTACTTGATAGTTGGTCTAGTATTATTCTCTGCTTATCTGGATGTTGACTGGTGTTTTGTTTCCTTTTTAGCTTCTTGGTTTTCTTTTTTGAATGGTATGTAGATATTGTTTATCTCTTTATGCCTGTTGATGGCTGATTTGTTTGAGTGTCAGACAAAGTACTGAGTAGAGTGTTTTAAGATCCCAAAGGAAAAGTGGAATCTATTGGGTGAGCAAAAAAAAAAAAAGAGATGAATCTGCCTGATGATGCAGCCTGAAAGATGGGTTAAAATTTGTCGAGCAAAACAAATCAATCTGTTTTGTTATTAGGGAAGATTTATTTCAAAGCATATTTTTTTTCCACATTTTGGTCATGACAAAACTCAGTAAAGCGAGATAGAATTCCTTTTTTAAGCCTTGTCATGCTGCTTGCTCAACCACACTAATTCTGAAAGAATTTCACTCTTGATTTCAAATGAAGCAGACTTGGCCTCTGCCTTTTCCGAAGTGGTTGCTTTCCTTCATGAACCATAGGTTGCTGACAATATCTGGAAAGATTTTATCATTTTCCTGGGATTGTCAGCCTTTTCAAAGTTATGAATTTCTCAAGGGCTGAAATCCAGTGCAATTTTTTCCCCTTTATTTCCTTTGTCATCTTCCGCAGCTTCATTCAATCACAAGGTGCTAGTTATCTAGAAAATTGCTGTTTCCACCTCAAATTACTGCCTTTTTTTCCAGGCGTTGTGGATGTAATGCCCTTGGAGTAATAACTTTAGGATAACAGCTGTTCTAGTCAGACAGTGACCTGAGTAAAATTATTGCATTATTGAGCATCAACAAAAGACACGTTGGTCTTCTGCTTTCAACGCAAAACAACGTAAAACTTCCAGGAGACAAGAAAGAATAAAAAGGCATTAGTGCAAAAGAGATACATGCCATGTCTTTGCTAAAGGTTTCGCAGAAAAAAAAAAACTTGAACAAGTTTTACAAGTATAAACCACTTGTGTATTTCATTTGACAACACAGTTACTCTTTAACTGCTTCTTTATTTTTCTAGGATTATTTGTGTAAAAGTGTCATAAATATAGCTTGTCAGAGATCATGAGGGAGATATGGTAACAAGGTTTTTTTTAATGAAAGGCTTATTATTTATTATTTAAATTAATAGGTATATAATAATTTGTTATTTATAATGATAATGGCAAAAGAATCCCTATCCATGGTGAGCCCAATAGTATTGCCACGTTGGGTACCATATCAAAAACTCTGGAATTTATCTTGCCCATGTGTACTGATTGTAGAGATGGGGAGCAGGTACTTCATTGTATTACTGCACCTAAGATACCTATGCCTATAAGCCTATAATGCGGGAAGAGCCTATTAAACTAGAATTGAATATAAGAGGATATTTATCCTTGGATTTAATATCAATGTTGCATATGTTTTTACTAGTCAACTTTCCTAAAACATAGATCCCAGGAAGTAGGGTCAACAAAGAAATTTTCATAGCAATTGCACAAACGTATAATTCTCTATGGATATGGAGTAAAGAACGAGCACATACAATAGGTAAACTGTGCTCCGTTACTAGCCTTTTTGAATTTTTATGTCTCCGTAGCTTTTCTTGTTATAACCCCAAGCAATTTTAATCTGCAATTAAAACTATAATTGATTAATCAGGGTGACTAATAAATTAAAAAGCTGCCATTCTAATTTGAATGCATGGTGCTAAAGTTGCTGCAAAAGTTGATTGTGCATACTCTTCATATCAACGTGCCAACAAAATAATCAGGAAGCTTTGTATCAATTTTGAACTTCCAGATGTTACTGGAGAACTTCAAATAGAGTATAAGCAGAGTTGCAGATTCTTCTTATGGATCTGAATGGTGACATTAATGTGTCCTGTTGCATGAGAATTGCTCAAATAAGATGGAACTGGTTCTGTTCATCTTTCTGGTCCTAAAGAAGCAACTCATGGATTGTTTATGGGATACTGGTGGAAGTAGTAAGAAAAAAAATACTTCAGAGTTACTCCTCCTTTCTCCAATAACAGGCCAGGATAAAAGATCCCTTTGTATTGCTTTTTGCAGAGAAAAAGTGGGCACAAGATCCTAATTCCTAGAGCCGTGATGGCGAACCTATGGCATGTATGCCGGAAGTAGCACACAGAGCCATCTCTCCAGGCATGCTAGCCATTGCCTATTGCTCTTCTAGATTCTGGCATGTGCAGCTGGTCTTTGTGTGCACATGTGCACCAGAAATTCAAAGACCAGGTGACCGGTGCGCATACACACACAGAAACCAGAAGCTAACGCATGCTGGGGAACTGCTCTTCCGGTTTCTGGCACTCCTGTGCATGCACACCAGGGAGCTGCTTTTCTGGTTTCCATTGCCCCCCCTCTGTGCGCGTGCTTCCATTTCTGCACTCGATGCTAAAAAAGATTCACCAACACTGTCGCAGAGCATCTTTCCTTTCAGTTTGGTGGTCTCAGTACATCTTGTTAGTCCACAATATTTTTGTAAGAAAAGGGTGCACTGATAAAATAACACTTTCAAAACATTGGTGAGGATTCCAGAAGTGATCAATGTTGAATTTTGCACAAATTGTTTTTGTACCCAACATCTCAATTAAGGTTTCTGGGGGCTAAAATAATGTTTCACCTCTCTCTGCCTACATAACAGTTCCTGCATATTTATGCAAAGATATTTATGCATATTTATGCCTTACTCTCTACAGTGAATATGAGTTCTCAACTATTAGTTGACGATGTCTGGGGTAGAGGCAGTGTGAGACTTGTCTATGCTATGAACAATAATTGGATGACAAGAGTGATTATCTACTCAACACCCTTCTTAACCTATCCAGCACATTGCCTTGTTTTTGATTGAAAACTAAGATGGAAATTGAAAAAAAATGTCAAGTGTTTTTGCCACACTTCTAAAATAAGATGTAATGAGCAAGTAGCCTTAAGTTTCTGATATAGAAGTTAGAATGAGATGTGCATTGGAAAGAAACAAGCAAATCAAGGTATATTTAATTTCAGAAAGAAAAGAGCCTAGCTATAGTTTGAAAAGTGTCAAAAGGTGTCATACACCTCTGTCAACTGCCATGTGGACCTCTCTGCCAGTAATCTCCAACAATGCACTCAGCAGGACTGTCTAGTTATGGCTGGATGTCTCTATGTGGCCAGTTGGCCAGTTTCTCATGTGAAATCCAAAAATATCTCACTCCGTGTGTTTTTCTTTTATCTTAATTGTAATCTAACTTCCCTGGTAGGTTTGGCTTTACATAGATAGCTCTGAAATAACATCGCTAACAATAAAAAAAATGTGTCTAAAAACTGGGCTGTGGTGCAATGAATTCCAAGTCGTTTAAATAATACACATAGATTGCATCAGTGTTCTGCATACCATAAATAGTTCAAAGCTGAAGTTTTACGTAGATGAAGAGCTCATTATGTCGAGGTCAAACTACTTCCCCCGGCTCCTAATCAACCTTGCTTTCCAAATCAGTTTCAACCTTACTCTTAAATCAGCTCTAAGATGCTCCTTGGTTAAGGCTGGCTGCTGCAAAGCTTTCTTACAGCTATTGTGAATGCAGGACCATAATCCAATGAATAGCTATGTAGCTTGTGGCATACTAGTAAATAGGATTATTTCATTTAGTCAACCTACTCTTTTCTTCCCTGAAATAAGAATGTTTTCCATAGAGTACTTAGCCTTCAGTAAAGCATTCTCAGAGGATAAAGCAAAGATCAGGAACTCATTAGCCCAAACTTAAGGAAGAAAGGTCATGAGGACTGTTTTGTAGAAACTCAGAGGAGGGGAAAGAGATTGACATCTGACTCCAACTTAGAAAATGAGATTGCACTTAGCCTGCAGGAGTGTAGATCTTTAAGGATACACAATTACAGACCTGGCACACAAAGAAGTACTAGATTGCAAGTTGGAATTCCTTGAGAATAGCAGTCTGAAAAAGACAGCAGTTAAATCAATGGCCCGGAGCATGAAATCTTTAGTTTGTCGCTGGAATACTAGCTCTATTACACTGATTGTTTTAGGCCAGGTGTATGATGCTCAATGTTGATCTAGGCTTAGAATTAGTTGTTTTTCTTCACCAGATGCTTGTTTTTGGTGTTAAAACCCTGTCTGTTTAGGTGACTATAAGCCTCTGTTAAGGTCAACAGAGATGTGATGCACTGAAGAAAAGCTGACCTCTAGACCACATGTAAGAATAATAATTTTCTTTTGGCTTCCATCTAAGCCATCAAAAAAGGTTTGCACCTGGGATTGTTGCTATATGCTTTAGACCATAAAAAAAATTCTTTGCAGCAAGACGTAATTTTCTCTCTCACACACACACTACGGTGGATAGTCTTTATACAGAATGTGTTTTGTCCAAGCACACGGGAACTTTTTTTTATCACTTTATACCACACTAGCGAAATGCTGTGCACAGTTCTGGTCACCAAGATACAAAAAAGATGTTGAGACCCTAGATAATGTGCAGAGAAGAGAAACAAAGGGACCATTGTTTCTCATAAGGGGCCTGGAGGCTAAATCATATAATGAACGATCAAGGGAGTTAGGTATGTGCAACGTATCAAAAAGAAAGTTTAGGGGGGACCGTCTTCCAGTTCTTGAGGGGCTGTAACAGAGAAGTGTGGGGTTGACTTATTTTCCTGTGCACTGCTTTGAGAGTCCAAGCAATGGGTTAAATTACTCTGGTTGCCCAATGACTGAGGAATCGTTTTCCTTGGCCATGCCTCCTGGTGTTGCTTAGCGCCAGATTTTTTCCTCAGTCTGGCCCGTTTAGGGACGGTTTGTATGAGCTCCAGCTACTAATTTAGTTCAAGCTTGGACTCTCCATTTGCCTTCTTAATTTTTCTTTTTCCTTGCTTCTATTGTTTTTTCCCCCTTCTAGTTAGAATTGAGACTTATTCTTGTTTGGCTCGGAGGTAGGCGTGGAGCTGGGGGATGCTCCGCATGCCGCGCCACTTCAGGTCAGCAGCAGGGAACTGCCAGAACGCTTTTAAAAGCGCGGCAGGGTGGCAAGGCTTCTGGCGGCTGCCAGGAGTGAGCGCTTTAATTAAATTTGCTTTCGGGGAGGCGCAGCTGGCTGCGGAGAGGTGTGTGGCCAGTCTAAGTCTTGCGGCTGCCATTTTCTCTGTCTTCTCACCCTCGCACTGGAGTGGTGGCCATTTTGAAAGGGCTTTCTTTCGCGCCCTTTTTCCAATGGCTCCCAAACACTCGGCCACACTTTGCAGATATCCGCAGGGTGGTCAGCTGGCCCTTTTCAGGCCTTCGGCAGAGCCACTGCCACCCCCAATGATCCTAAAGATGGCGCTGGTGTCTTGGCCACCACTGTCATACACTGGCACAGGGAGGGGTTGTGCCTCTAACTCCAGTGACCCCTTTTGCCTTATCTGCTTGGTCTTGCAGCCACAGCTGCATTTCCATCATCGCACCTCCTGTTTAAGTGGCTGGCATTCCATTGCACTCCTTTCAGAGCCCCAGCCTTCTCTACTTGGAATTCTCTAATGGACTTCCCAGATTCATCACTATCTGCCTGACAACTGTTCCAGTGTTAGCCACCAGAATCTCCTTCACCACCTGGTTCCACCTGTCTTGGTCCACTTGGCTGAAGATTGTGCTACCAAGCCATGGAGCAGCCTGGACCATCTGCCTCCCTTGATGGTAGACTGGGGCCCTCCCAGGCCCCTAGCCAGGGACCAACCTCAAGCAAGGGCAAGAGGGCAAGGAAGGGCAGGGTGGCCACTCAGGATAGTCATCCCTACCAAGCACCATCTGCGGTGGCAACCAGGGATGCCAAAAAATGGCAGCGGGCTCTCAATAAACAGTTCGAGAGGGCCCAGTGCCAGGAGGCAATGGAGGCCCCACAAACCACTACTCGAGTTGAGCCGGCCCTCCTGCCACCTTCGAGGGGGGAATCCCCTGTCCATTATCGATGAGGAGGTGGAGTCCCAAGATTTATCTCTGGATAGGTCACTGGCAGACCCAGGCTCCTCTACCTCTTCTTCTGTATCGGAGTTGGGACCCACTCACGTGGCGCTCATTCTAGGGGATCTTACTGACTCATCCCTCACACAGCAGGGCCCCTCCTCTTCCAGGGACAGGGGCGGGCCTGACACCAGAGTAGTTCAGGAACCTGAATTATCCACCCACATGCAAGCGGTTGATGCCCACGCCATCTCCCAGGGCATAGCCAAGGGGCTTCAAAAGAGAGACCAATTGTCAGATAAGCCTACAACATCTCGGCTCAGACAGTAGATGGTCACTACTGCCAGTCGAGTCTGCCATCCTTCTTTGAAAGTTGCATCTTCTGTCAGGGTCCATGTTTGGAATGCCAAAAGAGTATTCTTATTTTGTTTTCTATTCAAATGCTTTAATGGAACTAAAAGTGCTTTGCAGACAAAATCCATATTACCAAAACCAATTGAATTTACAATTTGTTTTTATTACCACTAAAGGAGCACTAATTCAAGCTTGGTATGCAATATAATGGCATACAATAACAATAATCTTGCTTTTATGTCTTTAAGCATGTTGAAAGCAAAGGCTTTGTTGCAAAATATAGTGCCCAAATGTCATTATAACCTGAAACTATGGCTGACAGTCACAATTTTTCTTTTGGTTGATGATCTTCTGCTGTTTCTTAACCCAAAGTTCTCTTCCTTTCTTCTCCCTCTGTTATCGCAAACCTAGCAGGCATTTTCTCCTCTACAACGGCATTCCATCATTTCCTAAAATGTGTTTGAGATCTTAGGATATTAAGGACCACTCTTTTTATGGAAGTGGGTTGGTCAAAGATTCCAATTTGTCTCATGCAGAAAAATTCATTCATATAATTGGTTACCAGTTCTCATTTAATTTGAAAAAAGAAAATTAGTTTTTGGAATTTCTTTCAGAAGAGAATACCAAGAAATTCTTCATAGGTGGACTGTGGTTCATTGCACTTCTCTAGATACAAAATAGTGGAGTAATGTGTCTGCAAACATTCTCTTTTGTACAGTCATATCTTCAGTGATATACCATCTTCCTTTAAATATAATTAAATCCCAATTGAAACCTCAGGAAAGAACGTCTGTCTCAGATTTTTCAGATTGGGAAAACAAGCAATGAATTAATATGCAATATTAATGGTTGCTGAGAAATGGAAACAAACACAGCAGAAAACCTCTACAGGAAAAGTAGCAACTTAATCATGTCCAACTCTAAACTCCTAGATCTCTAACTGCATCTAGCCCCAAAGAGCCCATTTTTTGTGCCCTTTAAATTCTCAAACTATGTTGCTGAAATTCAGCCCAGATTACTAAATCAAAGAAGTGTAATTTCCAAGGATTTTTAGCAGCAAAGGAAGTTAACTGAAATTGGAACGGGCCAACTTGCCTGTGGTTCAACTTGCCACGAGACAGCTCACCTCAGCCAAACTCGCCATGGGACAATTTGCCATGAGATAATCTACGCAGAATAACACAATCTGATAAATGTCACCTGCCACAATTTATTTAATATTATTTCCATTGAATGCAAACAATGTCAAAGAAACAGTGATGGATAACCTTTCTTGCATTGAGTTATCCCATGTGGAATTTGTCCAGGGTGAGTTTTCCCACAGCAAGTTGGTTGGGGTGAGTTGTCTCATGGAGAATTGGCACAGTGAGATAACCATGGTGAGATGGCTGCGGAGAGTTAGTCATGGGGAGATTGCCATGGGGAGATGTCCATGAACAAGTTGGCCACAGTGAGTTGTCTTAGACCCAGCTGAAATAGACATTTACACAGCAACTGTGCTAAGTGGCTTAGATTTACCTACATATAGTGTTGCACATCATAGCCTCCTTGTCATTTCATATTTGAATCGCATAAACTGAATGAAATGTGGGTAGAATTTGGGGGAGATTGTGGAGGAGTTCTTCTATCCAACATATCATTTTTTTTAAAATTTCCCAGCTCTCAAAGTTTTGGCAGTCCTTGAATTAATCCATGCAGTAAAGAAAAAAGCAGGGGGCAACTTCATGCATTCAAAAATTAAACGAAGCATGTTTGTTGTCCAGTGTGGAATTTGAGAGATAGATTTTTGAAACGGAACAATTGAAATTCTCATTCTTTCTACAGGGAAGGTTGAACAATGTAGTGTGAAAAACCACAATCTCGAGACACATTTAGATGCAGAAAAATTTGGAAGCATTTCCAGGTGTTCCTAATGTGAGAGCTGTAGGGAAGGACTGTACATTGATTCATTCTTTCTCTTTTTAACTGAAGTTGAGGCATGTTTCCAAGGGACAGTGGAAAAACACCATCACTGAGAAATGGCTTTACTCACAGTACTGTCACTTTCAACCTGATTGATTCTTTGTGTGCAGAAAAAATAAATCTGTACTGACTTAAGAAGCTGCCCTTTCCCTTTCCCTTCCCTTCCCTTCCCTTCCCTTCCCTCTTCATACATTTACTTCCCTTCTCTTCCTTCTTCATCCTTACTTTTCTCTTCCTTTCAGAATTATTTACATGTTTCTTCCTCGGTTGAAAAATTAACATATTCCATCAGCACAGCAAACCCAGTGGAAATATAATTTCCCACCTTGAAGGCAGAGACTCCATAAAATCACATATGCTTATCATTCAGAACCAGAAGAAAAATATAGTTGCTTCAATGGTATTAATAAAAATTGACATGGGGAATGTTTCCCCATGTGGCAAAGTAGGATATGTTTATATACAACCTTTGTTTAATTTATTCTTCTGTTTATTTTTATTTTTTTTACAAAAGAGGGAATTAACGTAACGTGAGTGCTTGGCTTGTACCAGATTCGCAAACAGGTCATAAATAGGTTATTGGATGTTAATAAGTTGGATAAATAGGGGAAAGACACAGAATTAGTCTTCCTCAGTGAAACCCATTATCCCAGGAACAATAGTGAATTTTTGGAACCTGCAGCTATTATGAAATAACTCTAAGGCAAAGATCACAGTGAATTTGCAAAATAACTGGGTAGAAAAAATGTCAATCAAAGTGAGTGAGAAGTGGATGCAATTTATAATCCCCGCCCACTGGAGTTAAGGGGCAGGGGTCTTTTATTTATTATGTAACCTGTTGTATTTCCATATTTCAAGGTCTTAGGGTTATTTTTATCAATATTGTAGAACATTTAGGCACAGCAATGTTGTAAGATATGGCTAGTATGTATGCATAAGCATACAAGTGTGCATTTATCTATTCATGGGATTAAAATGTTATTGTCTGGGTATTTTATGTGTGTGTGTTTTTTTTTTGGCATTACATCTGTATTGACTACTGGTAACTGCCTGGACAAGTCCCTGCCATTTTTATTGGCAAAGTTTTTCAGAAGTAGTTCACTATTGCCATCTTCTTCTTAGGGCTGAGAAGACTGACTGCCCCCAAATCATTCAGTTGGCTTTGTGCATAAAACAGGACTAGAACTCACTGTTTCGCTGTTTCTAGACTGGTACATTGACCACTATACCAAACTGGCTCTATGTCTAGTTACTATGATGTCAAAATTGTAGCTTGAAGATAAAGTTTGTGTAGATTCTTTCCCAAGTATATTATAACCTCTTGCTTGTCAATGACTTCTTCAGCTTCAACCACAATAATACATGGGCAAACAATCGATACAAACTCAAGGTAAACTGCTCCAAACTCGATTGCAGAAAATGCAAGTTCAGCAACAGAGGGGTCAATGACTGGAATGCTATCCATGACTCTGTTGTTACAGCCTCAAACCCCCACAGCTTCAACCTTAAGCTGTCTACTGTGGACCTGACCCCATTCTTAAGAGGTTTGTAAAGGGGGCGTGCATAAGCGCACCAGCATGCCTACCGACCCCATTAACTTTCTTAGTTTATGTCCATACCTATACTTGTTATCTTGTACATGTTTGACAAACAAACAAATAAATAATATTCAGGGAAACTTAATAGTAAGGTTGCTGCCACTAGCAGTTTATGTATATTTATACATACAATTAGATAACAGATAAAACCCACATCTACAACTAAGATAACAGTGGCTGTAGTTGCTAAGACAACTTTCAGTATTTGAAAGGGTATATTTCCTTATAGATATAATTTCTGGAAGGATACATGTGGCAGGATTAGGCCTCTATCTTTCTCTTGTCTCTTCTCTATATATTTCATTACCACTCATGTTAATTTCTATTTTTATTTCTTCAAAATCTCAAGAAACACACACAAGCTCAAAGGTTAACTGCAAAATGTGGCCCTTAATTGTCCCCGCCCCCCAAAAATACAATAGCTTACATGTACATCTCTTTGCAGGTCTTAAATTTGTCATCTTCCCAGTAGTTGGGGGGGGGGGGGACTTTTACTGGATACAAATGTTGTAACATGCCTTTTTTTACTTATTTTATAAAATATGGGAAAATGCAATTGCACAGGTTTGAAAGTGTTATATTTAACCGATCCAAGAATTTTAAGATGAAAAGGAAAGGAGATTAAAAAAGGTTTCAAATCTCTCATCAATAATTATCAGATGGACCAGATTAGACTTGCATATTAGTGCTCATAGTCTTTTTTCAATAAATGAGAAATTTTAAAAATGTAATGTTCATTTATATCAAAAATGATAATGCTAATTTTACATTAAATGGTATCCTCATATTTCCTTCTTTCCCTTTCTGTGATGCATTTTCCTCTTCCTTGTGATGCATATCTAGTTGCCTAAGTTGCAATTGCTGGAGGAATAAAAATAGCTGGCGGGCATGCAAGAGTGTACAAGAATTTAAGGGACCCAGGGGGCTATTACTTTGAACCATGACACTTATAATTAATAAATTGCTTTCCCAAAGTTTATTAAAGCACTTTAGCCACAACAATCAGTGACCAATCATGCATTTTCTGCCTTCTCATTGCCCTCATGGTAGTTGCTACAAGAAGGTGAAGATAACTTTTGGGGTGACAGTAAATGTTACTATGGATACAATCCGTTTATTTAGATTACCCTTCTAAATGAATGCCCCATATTAGTGGAAATGACAGTGAACCAGTGAATTGCAACCAATTCATTCTCAACCAATTTACCATGTAGATTTTATTTGATGCATTTGAGTTGTTAGAGATAATTCAGTTGAATTTAGAAAAAAGGTACCTTGCACACATGATTCAATAGTTGAATTGATTTGAATCTGCAGGATCCAATCTGGGTTGACCACCAGAAGCAGAGGTTTTCTCTTCTAAGTTTTTGGATTCATGCTAGAGCCCATGGTAGAGGGAAGTTCTCTAGCAAAGCGTGTGCTGTTCTGTATGTGGTATTTATATGGGCTCCAGAACGAGTGTGAAAGCTCGGAAGACAAAACTTCTGGTCCTGGTGACTGACCCAGATTGGATCCTGCAACATTATCCTGGGACACATAGATTCACCTTCATGCATGATTTGAATCTATTTGATCTCATCCTTCAAATGGATCTGACTGTATACACAGATGAATTGATTAGCAGATCCAATTGAAGCACCTCCAACTTGAATCTCTTTATACCTATGCATTTATTACATATTTATTTGCAATAGCGCCCAATTAGCTTGTGTAATTCCAAGTAGCTTTAAGTGAAAATTGTAATACAAAGGAGGAAGTATTGTATCAGAGATGTATAACTCAGCACATCTTTTTAAAAAAACTTTTTAACTTATTCAACTAATCCAGTTCAATTCCGTGATGTCTGAATCAATTCAGTTCAAAGTTTCAAATTGGATCTGATTCTTTCTGAGTTATTATATTACATGTGTGCATGTTGAGAAAGCTTCCGATTCAGTCTGAATAAATTCAAAGAACTCAATATAGTTCAGTGAATCAAATGGATCTGTCTGTTTAATTGATATTATCGTACAATTCCATCTGAATTCATGTGGAGTATTAAGACACTCGTACTGACTTAATTTTTAGAATGATTTATTTCTGAACATTTTACTCCATGAAACTGTATCTTTGCAGGCATATATCAAGTACAATATTTTTTCTTGGCTGGCATCTAATGTGTCAACCAAAATCTAAAGTTAAATGAAATGCTGACATGCTGAGTCTTCATAGTTTATTTCAAAATACTATATTACTGCCCTATTTTCCCTCTTTTACTTTTATTTTCAAATGCAAGTTTTGAGCTAACCCTTGCTTTATGAGAATCCGTTAGAATGAAGATTTGTACATCAGATCAGAACACCTGTTTAAAAGATAAATATATTTAAATATCAACCTTTCCCTCTTGATTGGGTTTTATAGAAGAGAACTACACTACTGATTAGGAATTGGCATTTAGGTTCCATGACCTTCCAAACAACAACTACAGTATAGGTAATATTTTGTATCACTTGTTTCCACCCCCAGATCATTTAGCTTAAAGGGCACTTTCAAGTGTATTGCTGTAGGGTATTTATTTTTTCTTCTATTTGCATCATTCCTCAATTCCTGGAATATCATAGGAAAAAGAAAACAACGTTTCTGGGTCATAGAAACCCACCTTATACCATTATTTCAGTTAGCTCACTGGAATGGTTTGCTGCATGGAGTTGCATTTCTCCATTGTGTCAAGAGGAAAAGTTTCCCATTGATTGCAATCTTACCTTTCAAGTAATAGAAATGAAAACAGTGGACTAATCCTATCCCCCAAGATTTATCTGAATTCCAATTTCCATCTGCAAGATGGTGGTCAATGATTCTATTGACTGCAACAGGATTGGACAGGAATACATCACCCACATTAGTTTTGTGCACTGCCCAGAGTCCAGAGTTGGGCAGCCAATAAATGTAAATAACAACAAAAACAACAGGAATAATTTTAGCACAGATCTCAATAGAATATGGCCTACAGAAGTGTGCTATAATAGCAACGAATCATGGTAAAATAAGAAGCCATGGAATGAATATGCCAAATGGCTAAACTATCAGGAGGCATCAGGATGAAGCTTGTACATAACTGACATCTGCAATTGGATAACATCAAGCATGGAGAAGTTAATAGTAAAGCATATATCCAAAGAATAAGAAAAATGCTAAAGAGAAAATTAGTGGAAACACTATCAAAGCCATCAATATCTGGGCCACACTTGTGATATGATACACTGCTAGAATTACTGTTTGGATACAGGCTGAAGTGGGCTGTTTGTGTTCTGACCTAGGCTTCCATAAGTAAAAAGCACATGCTTAGTCCCAAAACCCCCTTTTTATTTCAACGGCTGTGAATTATATTCATTCATAGCCCATAATGAGTCACAAATAGTTTGTAAAGAGTCCGACAGAAGTCTGCCACAGTTTTTCAGATAAGGCTGATAAGCACCCACCTTTATCTCCCTTGAAACGTTGCCAAAGACCTAATTGCCAATTAGCTTTGCAAGGCCATACGGAGCACAGAGTCAAATTGGAGCTTCAGGGTTTAAACTGACCAGAACGAAAAAAGTGGCTTCCTGCAAAGGCTCATGTGCCTTTGCTCCTCCTTTATGTCTTATAGGAGGGGCTAATTATCTCCAAGCCTTACTCCTGAGTTGCCCCTTTTGTCTTAACTGTTCTTGCCTTTTGGCAGCTCTGCGCATGCATGCACTGGGAACAGGCTCCCCCTGTTCCTCTGCCTTGCTGATGTCTGACTCTGGAGACTCTGGAGGCAGCACATAACTCATGATGGCCCTGGCCCCCTCTCTTCCTCCAGCGCAGAGCCCTTGTCCAATCCCTTCCCAGACTCCAGGACTGACCCATGTTCCTCCCCAACCCTCCTCACTGTCTGATTCTGCTGCCAGCTCTGCTGGCTGCCGGCAGACCACAACAGTTTGGATCAAAAAACAAGAAAGCTAGTGACTATCCACAATGCTTTACATCCCCAAAGTGATATTGATAGCTTATATTTTTTCCCTGCAGAAATGGAGGCAGAAATTTATTTTAAGTCTGTCAAAGAAGAAAAGTGTGCATTGGCTGATTACATAAAAGACAGCCAAAACCAAGCACTGATGCAAGCTAAACATTGGAGCTGACTGAATGTGCAGGAAACAATACATGAATATTGAAATAAAATAATCAAGAGAAGAACAGAAAGCTGGCAAGGAAAAACATTACATGGTCAATTTCTAACAAAAAAGAAATTGAGGGGGAAGGTGGATAAAAATAAAACTTGGCAATGGCTTACAACTAGAACATTGAAAAATGAACATTGAAAAATGAAGGCTTGATTTTGGCAACTCAAGAGCAAGTTATTCAAACTAATGCAATCAAAATAAAAGGTCATCAAATGATTCAGAGTGCAGATTGTGCAAAGTGTAGGTTGCATGCTCAACTCATGCAACAAGATTGCACAAACTAATTATAAACAACAACATTGCACACTGACCAAAATGATCCACTGGAACATCTGTAAAAATATTCATACGTCTGTAATGAAAAATTGGTGAGAACATAGAGTTTAAAAAGTAGTAAAAATGACCAGTATTGTGGAATTTCTGAATACTAACTGATTATTAAAGCCTTGGCTCATAATATACCAGATTAACTTGGTTGACAAGAAGTAAGTGTGGATAATGGATGTAGCAATAGCAGGGGATAGTACAATAGAAGACAAAGAATTAGGGATCACAAAGTAGCAAGATCAAAAAACTGAGGTTGAGAGATTGTGGCATAAACACAATGGTGTTTCCATGGTGGTCCCAGTGATTATCAACACACTGGGTGCAAGACCTACAAATCTTTGATGGCACTTAGAAAATCTGCACATTGCACATCAAAATTGCCATCTGTCAATTACAAAAGGGCACGCTGCTTGGATCTGCACATATATTATGGCTGATACATTACAATATCCTAGGTCCTTGGGAAGAACTCGATGTGAATGAAACACCAGCTAAAGAACTGGTGGTTGTGATTTCACACTGTTGCACATATAATAAAAATAGAAATAAAACAATTATGGCAAAATAAAGCAAAGGTAGTGTCAATAGTCATAGGCGCCTTGGGTGCAATCCCAAAAGAACTGTGGAGCACCACCTGAAGGCCATCAGCATTGACAAATTCACCATCAGTCAATCACAAAAGGCTGCTTTACTAGGAACAGCTGACATCCTGCAACAATATCTCTAACATGGCAAAACATCAACTTCTGCCTATCCCAGGTCTTGGTAGGTAGATAAAAATGACAGTTCTAGTCTAAACATCTGGCTGACTGTAGGGCCAGCCATAATAATTCTTGCGCTGATGTGGTGGCTCCTCTAGTTGAGGCAAGGTGTAATAATATATATAAGTCATAGGTCCCATGATAATGTAGATATAAATTGTTACTACTGAGCTTGCAACATATTTGAGGTACATGAAAGAAGGAACTTTCGGAAGTGGTACTTTGATTATACATATTTTATATGTGGAAAATATCCACATAATTTTTCTGAGATTTCATTATCTTCAAACAGAATCCCTGGAGTATTTCACTTCTATCGTTGTGCAGCACCCAAAGTGACTTTTGGTGAGATGAGCAGCTAAATAAATTTGATTGATAAATAAATAGAATTCCAATGGCTTTCCACTACACTAAACACGTTCCCATCAATTAAAAAATAAGCTGTTGTGTGTACTGTAGGAAACAGGACAAAGTGGTTATCTGAAATCTTTATCCAGTTTTAGCTTGGCAGATTATTATGCCCAGTTTCAGAAAGCTTTGTCTCAACTTTTCAAGACAATGTTTTGTTTCAAAAATATTTTAAAAGTTGTGATGTGAAACAAAAATTAACACACAAAAAAGGTCATACACCAAATTCACTTTAGATGGGTTGAAATTTGTAGCTCTAATCATGTCAGAGGATATTATCAAGAGATTAGGGCAATTAAAACAAATGAATAAGGGTTTAAATGTTTATGAAAAAGCTGTTATATTGTGGAATCAGACTTTTTAATGGACTGCAGGCATTAAACAGACCTTGTATTAAACTTTGAAATTAATGGGTCACTGTATAGCGTTCCAGTCTTCAGTGCTTGATAAGATTAATTCTTGCTTATATAGCAAATTCAATGGCTCATTTAATTTCATATAAATGTTTAACATTAAATTGCTTTTGGATTAAGTCTAAACTCATTATTCATTTTAATGTTTGAAAGAAGTTTCATTTTTCTTTTTTTTCCTTCCCTAAATTACAAGTTTTACCATTAATTGAAGCCCTGCTTCTGCATAGCTGAAAAATACAAATTTTATAAATTTAATAGGAGGAATAATAATAAAGACCTGTGTGTTAAATTTGTTTGAGGCTTGCATGCATTTATGAGTCAGGAAAAAACAAAACATAATAAAAAAGAGACAACTTTTGTAATAATTTATTACATTACAACTTTTGTAATAAGTAATAAATCATTAATTATCCAATGGATATTATCCTTTCCAAATGTCTTAACACTCTTCTCCCCCCCCAAAAAAAAATATTTTCCAACCTCAAGTACTATATGTGTCAGGTCCAAAGAATTCAAATTTACTTTTTTTTTTTTTTGCTTAAGCCATTGGAATCTTCTTAACTATCAGTTTGCATCTGGGTAAAATTAGATAAGGTTCAAATTGAGAAGGTTGGACTTTGTTCTCCTGTGACTGCATAGAAGCTCTAAACTGATTCCTCATTTGACTCCTCCTTCTGGCTCTGCTAGTCTCTCTCTCTTACAACATGTGACTGACGTGTTGTTTTCAGATTGAACCTGACCATAAAAGATCTGTCAACTAGTGTTTGATAACCTACTAGTGAAAGGGATATAACTCCAAGCAGAGGAAGAGGGAAAGGAGAGATAGAACGAGGTTGGAAGGTATCTATGGAGATACTAAAAAGTTCATTTTCAAATGTATTGCTGAGTGTAAGCTTATGATTTTTCCTGCTTTTGCCTTCCTTCTAATGGATGACAATTCATTGTGCCATTCCTCGCTCATTTGTTACTCTTCATTGAGAATTCTCCTCCATGCTCTCTAACTATACTGGAAACAACACGTTCAACTTGAAAAAGATACTTGAATATAAGCCAAGAGCATGCTAACTTCACCTTCAGTGTTTTTTGAACATCTTGCAACTTGGCAAGGTAGACTCTCCTTATTTATTGTTAAGCCTCAATAAAATTCTCCAGGGATTTGAGCGTTTGGATCACTGTATGTCTAAACCTGCTTTTGCGGTTGTTTAAAAGTTTTATTTCCCTTCTGAATTCCCTTCATTGTTGAAAATGCTAGAATGTGCACTATGTGCTGGAGTTGTTGTCTTTTACATACTTTTCCACCACTCTGTAACCTCCCTGGCTGCTTCCACTTTCACTGTGAAAAATGGCTGATTGACAGGAGTGTTTTCCTGATATCTTTCCTGTGGGATTTTTGTGGAAGCATGGATAGACAAGTGCAGACTACCAGAAACACAGACTTCAGTGGAAAAGGGGATATTTATACATACATCTTGGTCACTTATAAACTAACTAAGTGCCGGAATATCAGGTTCTTTCTCATTAGAGATTTGTGTGTGTTGACTTCTTCTTTAAAATAAATTTAGAAAACCATTTTTCTTCCATATAATTGAAAGAAATATAAGGCAGGATATATATATAGATTAGATAGATAGATAGATAGATAGATAGATAGATAGATAGATAGATAGATAGATAGATAGATAGATAGATGATAGAGATATGATATAGATATAGATATAGATATAGATAGATGATAGATAGATGATAGATAGATAGATAGAGAGAGAGACAGAGATAGAGATAGATAGATCTCCTACGTATGTATGTATGTATGTATGTATGTATGTATGTATGTATGTATGTGTCAAAAGCTATATATGTATGTGAATGCATATATATGTGTATAAATACATATGTTTGTGTGTGCAGACACAAACATACAGACACACACACACACTCATACTATGTATACATTGTTGTCCTGTAGACAACAATCAGAAAACATGATGATGATATTATAGAAGGTCAAGGAAGAAGGAGAAACTGGAGAGGGGCCTGAAGGAGGAAACACAAAGAATATGGAAAGTAAAGGCCAAAGTAGTACCAGTGGTAGGAGCAATTGGGACTGTGACTCCTAAGCTCCAACAGATCCCAGAAAAAAACACCAGATCTTTCTGCCCAAAAGAGTGCAGTGCTAGGAACAGCTAAGATCCTAGTCAGAACTGTCAAACTCACAGGTCTTCTGAGATTAAGGAGAACCCATACAAGTCATACAGGGGTGGGTTCCAGCTGCTGCTACTGCCGGTTTGCTCTGGGACGTGCTGGGAGTACACCAGGCATGTGCCAGAGGTGGGTTCCTCCGGCATTGCTACCGGTTCGGCACACATTTTTTTTTGAACGGAACAGAAAATCAAGATAGCAGTGCCAAGCGTAGAACCAGTTTGGGCTCATGTCCAGCCAAGTTACTACTACTCCTCCGAACCGGTCTGAACTGGTAGGAACCCACCTTTGGCGCACGCGCTTGATGCATGCTCTATGTGCATGCACAGTACTAAAAATTGCTTCTGCGTATGCGCAAGAGCAAAAAACAAGATGGTAGCCTCTATGGCATCACCAAGGGAATTGGTTTGGGGCCGTGGCAGGCTGAGTTACTAACTATTCGACCGAACCAGTCCGAACTGTTAGGAACCTACCTCTGAACTCGTAGAGATAAGAAAGTTTATTTTTTAAATTTATAATACTCACAATTGGACTTCCATGGATAGGAACTCGTCCTTCTCAAAGACTTTAAACCAGGCAATCTTGTTGAATTGATGGGTACAGTTCCCCTTCTTTTGAACATGTTATTGCTGTTCTCATAAAATGGCAGCAATGGGAGCTTTGCCTGCACGCAGAAGAGATACCTTATTAGACATAGCTTGTCAACAGCAACGAAAATCAATTTAGCAGAAAGATCCAGACATGGCAAGGCTCTTGTATGGCATAATAATGTAATCTCAGTGCTATTATACTCCCTAACATTCTTAATAAGACTTCTCTCCCCCACACCCCTTTGTTCTTGCTGAGTGGCTATTTTGAGGAAAATAATCTGAATTAAAGTGAAAAGTTATTTAGAGGTAATGAGAAGGGGGCTAAAGGTAAATGAGACAATATATCTCTAGCAATTTTGTGCTTCAGATTAGATGCCTAACAGAGCAAGAAAACTGAAAGATAACTATTTCATTAAAATGAGAAGTGAGTGATCTGTCTGAAAAAGGGATTGAACAAAAAGGATCAACAGCATATGAAGTTACTATTCATCCTGATATATTAAATAAGACACCCTAAACAAATAATCATGCTCTATTCAAAGCATACCCTGTTACTGGGAGATAAATAAGAGATTCGCAGAAGGCTATTTGGCTTCTATAGGCCTTATTCTCAGATTGAATTGAAGTGAATGGGAAAAGTAAGTTGCCTAAACAAAGTTGATGGAACCAGGTTTATGAAAAAGAATTTTCCTCCAATGAGAATCTCAGCTTCATGTTCCTTAAAATAATTCCAATCATTGGTTCCCCACAAAGTCTTAACAATATTTTTCCCATTCTACATTCATTGATTTTTTGACATTCTAAAATATTCACTCTTTTTCAATATATATATATATATATATATATATAGATAGATAGATAGATAGATAGATAGATAGATGATAGATAGATAGATAGATAGATAGATAGATAGATAGATGATAGATGATAGATAGATAGATAGATAGATAGAGATAGATAGATAGATAGATAGATAGATAGATAGATGAGATAGATAGATAGATATATATAGATAGATAGATAGATAGATAGATAGATATAGATATAGATATAGATATAGATATAGATATAGAGAGACAGACAGACAGACAGACAGACAGACAAAATTTTTGGAATGTTTAGTGTTCTCTGGGCTTGGTTGATTGCTCACAGACATTTAGTTGCCCAACTAGGTAATCAGTGCTAATATTCGTGTTCATTTAATTGATGTTACCTAGTTG
This sequence comes from Natrix helvetica, assembly GCF_964273705.1. Classification (NCBI taxonomy): domain Eukaryota; kingdom Metazoa; phylum Chordata; class Lepidosauria; order Squamata; family Natricidae; genus Natrix; species Natrix helvetica. The sequence goes on from NC_138561.1 coordinate 10,043,550, forward strand.
GGTAATGAAAAACCTGGAAGCAAACAATCAAGCTCAGAGGGCACCAAAGTCTCCACAGTTCAATCCTGTGCTACATATATTTTCTTCTATTGATAGACATAAAGATACAAATGTAGGAAACATCCTGGAAAATACATTATATGTATGTCTCATTACGAACTTTTCATTGACTGCAGTCCCCGTTGAGGATTTCTTTGGTGGGAATCCAAGATTTCCTTCAGGGTAAATTGTTAAAAAAAAAAAGAATTGTCTAATTGTAACTCTTAATGATAAAATTCTTCAGTTTTCAGAGTCTATAGAAAAAGGTTAATTGTTTATACTATTGAAATGAGGATTTAAGGAAATCAGGGAGGTGACACAAAGACTTATCCTAACATATAGCAATAGCAATAGCGCTTAGACGTATATACCACTTCATAGTACTTTTCAGCCTTCTCTAAGCGGTATACAGAACCAGCATATTGCCCCCAACAATCTGGACCCTCATTTTACCAAAGTTGGGAGGATAGAAGTCTGATTCAACTTTGAGCCTATTTGAACTGCTGAACTGCTGGCAATTGGGAGTCAATAGAAGTAGCCTGCAATTCTGTTGGACTCTCTGTCATAGCATGAATCCATAACTCTGGAAAGTTGCATCCATGTTCGTCTGAACTATGTTCTCTTTCTTTGTGTAGCTTTGTGTAGACAGGAAGGAACATGATCGCTGTCTGTAGGACCTCTAAATAAAGACTTGCGAGATCTTAGCTACTTACTGAACGAAAAGTATATCTATGCTAAGTGACTTCAAGTCATGAAATAAACATCTAATGACCATTGTAAAAGCATGCACTTATTTTCAGTGTAGAAGTATAACAGAACTGCATCAATAGCAGAGACTACTGCTGGTTTACTCAGGGGTGTGCTATGTGCATGCTTGCTTGATGAGTGCTGCACATGCATGTACAGTACAACTAAAATTACTCTGCGCACGCACAGAAGCAAAAAACAAGATGGAGGTGCCTATGGCGCCACTGGGAGAACCAGTTCAGGGGTGTGGCAGGCCTGGGTCACTGCCGGTTCCAGCAAGCCAGGCTGCTAAGCTACTACCGGTTCGACTGGACCAGTCCGAACCGGTACCACCCACCACTGAACTGTACGTTTGACTTCCAAGTGATGACATGTGAAAACAGGCGAATAGGAACATTTAGGAACACAATCTTTATCATCACCTTCTTTCCTCCCTAATCGAGCTCTCATCTTTTGCCCGAGTCCCCAAATTTAAATAAAAAAGAGGTATTTATGTTGTTCTTTGTAAAGTATTAAGCATTGAATTTGTAAAGTCGTAAGCACTGCTTCCCAATGCAGTTTTTTTTCTGATTTTTCACTCACCTGGTGAGAAACTGCAACTCCTTTATGAAACTACATCTACAAAACGGCAAGGGAGAAGCCTTATCAAAGAAGAGATATCAAGCTGTCAATCACTCTGCTGACACATTCCACTCATGATGGGAAAACAATTCCTTTAATATAGTTTGATATTTGATAAGAATATGACAAAACCAAGTTGCTCTTCTTCCCCCTTTCATCAAATACATTATGCCTTAGGGGGTTTCAAATTTGATCTAACATTTGTGTGCATTAGAGAACAGATATGCACCAAAAAATCCTATTCAAGGGGTAAAGGTTTTTTTTATACAGTGGATGGAATTTGTTAAATATCATTAAAGTATAAAGCTTTTATCTTCAAAATAGTAGCGATATCTTGATGTACATTTTTTCCTATCCTTTAAACGTGAGGAGCTAATGTTTGACCTATATTGAGGTGATTAAAATTATATGCACCTCTACACACACCGCATACGATAGTATGTGTATTATGCCTTGTGGGAAACAAAATATGCATTCTTTCTGCATATTTTCATTCTGTTTGAAAGGAATAATTTTAATAAAAACTTCTAAGTGGAATGCAGATTTTTACACCTATTAATCATAGGACAATAAGTAATAATTTAATAAACTTGCATGATACCCAATTTCAAATGACCCTGGGCAACTCACAACTATCAAGTAAATCGAGGGGTGGGTTCCTGCTAGTTCTAACCTCTCCTATAGAAGAGGTTCCACAAATCTACAGTGCCGTTTAGAACCGGTTCCAGCTCCCTCCCCCCACCCGTCCGCACATCATCAAGATGAAGAGCGAGAGGAGGAATTCTGGGAGTTGAAGTGTGCAAGTCTTAAAGCGGTCAAGTTTGAACACCCCTGGGTTTTTTTTCTAAAGGGTTAGGGGTGCAAGGGTCTTGTAACTTGACAGCTTTAAGACTTTCGTGCTTCAAATGCCAGAGTTTCTGAGCCAACATTTTGGTTGCTAAGCAAAAGCATTGTTAAGTGAGTTTCATTTACAAGTTGGCCATGCCCACCCAGTCACATGGCTGGCAAGCCACTCCCACAAAGCAGGCCACACCTACAGAAGAGGTTCTAAAAATTTTGAAACCCACCACTGAGTAAATCACAGCAGAATCCATAAAAAATAAAGGATGGTCACCGAGTGTGCAAGAATGTGCCTTGTGCAATAAAGTCTTGAATAACCTGCAGTCCCTTGGATTTCCTAGTTCCTACTTCTATTAAGGGATGTGGTGGCTCAGTGGCTAAGACGCTGAACTTGTCGGCAGTTTGGCGGTTCAAATCCCTAGCACCACATAATGGACTGAGCTCTCGCTACTTGTCCCAGCTTCTGCCAAATTAGCAGTTCAAACGCATGTAAAAGTGCAAGTAGAAAAATAGGGACCATGTTTGGTGGGAAGGGAACAGAGTCCCGTGCACCTTTGGCATTTAGTGATGCCGGCCACATGACCATGGAGACGTCTTTGGACAGCGCTGGCTCTTTGGCTTTGAAATGGAGATGAGCACCAATCCTTAGAGTTGGGAACATCTAGCATATATGTGCAAAGGGAACCTTTACCTTCTATTAAAACCTAAGGAAAATCATATTCATATTCCCCTCCAGCCAGCTTAGGAGGTTTTGGAAGCCACTGAGACTTAAAAATGAATAAAATAAACATAATAGAAAACAACAGTACCAACAGTTGTATCTTTCATACCAAAGTAAGCTCCTGAAAAGCCACCCTGAGATAATTAGAAATAAATTCTCAAGCATTTGGAGGATTAGCTATCAAAGATGAAAACTCTGTTACAGTGGAAGAATGCTATGTTTTGGCATAGCATTAATACATAAAAAAAGAAAGGGAAAGCATTGATGTTTGGACCCCTTAACATTGAAGTTAGCTTACCCAGCTCTACTGTAAGCACTTGATCATAAAAGAAGATAAATGTATAAATCCCTTGTGGATCAAGGTATCCAGTTTTTGTTAGAAGGTGGGAAATGAGTGTAAAGTGAAGTTGGACCCTCAAAAGCATCTTTTTCAGAAAAAAAGAAATTCACCTTTAGAAAGAATAGATAAGATGACAGCAATGCTATGTATTGTGTGGGTAACTGGTACTATACCCTCATTATAAAATAGCAGAAAATTCTTATTCATCCAGTTCAAAAGGATTTATTTATTTAGTGTATGGAAAATACATGGACTTATAGTAGTTCAAATGTTAATGTCCAGCCCTTCAAAGTCAGTGTGGTCTATGTTGAAAAAAAATCAAACATTGGGCCAATTGTAAGCTCTTGATAGGGATGCAGTGGCTCAGTGGCTAAGATGCTGAGCTTGTCGATCAGAAAGGTCGGCCGTTCAGCAGTTCAAATCCCTAGCACCGCTTAACAAGTAATGGGAGTGAGCTCCTGTTACTTGTCTCAGCTTCTGCCAACCAAGTAGAAAAATAGGAACCACCTTTGGTGGAAAGCAGGGATGGGTTGCTGTCAGTTTTTTTTTTCTGGTTCAACATTTAGCAGAATTCAGAACTCCTGCAGGAAAGTTTTCTGCTTACAAATGGTAGTTGCCTCTCCATGTAATAAAAATATTTTGCTGAAAATTGACCTATTCCAAGATGGTAGGTCCTCACATACTGTACTGTATGTCACAATGACTGGGACCATTACCAGGCATAACTAATGGTGAGGCATGTTGGGAATTGCAACTCAGTATCATTTGAAGAGACATTGTTGTCTCTGGCTTAAGTGCATCGATGACATTCAGAAGACCCCGATTTTCATAGAGAGATAGAGTAACCAAATGTCTGCCAAAAGGAGAACATGTCCTCTTCAGTGTCCCCATATCCTTCCTGGCCAGGCATACATTTATAATCAGAGATTGCCCAAGTTTATGAGTATCAAACAAGCTTCCTCTTCCTGAGCAGCATTTCTCCATGTTCAGGACTTCCCTGATAATGCTACTGCCTGAAATTGACAAGACTTTAATTAGTTATTTACACACTGAATACTGCTAGCACATTCCTGCCATTGAAAAATCCAGTCAGTCTGATGTTGGAAAATTTCATATACATGTAGTCCTAAGTACATTTTTTTGCATTTTTACTGTACATTTTGTCATGAATTCCAAGAAAATTAAACAGTATGCTTTTCTTCCATTTCTCCTTTGTAATTGTCTGTGGCCTCCTTTGCCAGTTCAGATGTCTGGTAACCAGGGGTGGGATTCCACCAGTTCGGACTGGTTTGAGCGAACTGGTACCTCCGATGATCAACTGGGAGCGAACTCGTTCGTTCTGATGATCCAGTGGGCCCGGCTGTCTTCCTCTGCACATTACTCCCCTATATCTCCTCAGCTGAGACATGGAGCAGAGCTGATTGCCACACCTCAGCTGTTTTCTTCCCCAGTAGAAATGCGGAAGGTGATTTTTCTCAAAACTGCGCATGCAAAGTGCACAATCACTGAACCGGTTGTTAAACCGGTAGGATCCCACCACTGCTGGTAACCCTAAGAGGGAAGTTCGACAGTAGCAAAAATTGTTGCATGAATTGGCCTTGGTCTGCTTCAAGTCATAGATTCAGTTCAGATAATTAAGTCAGTGCATTTAGCCCTCTTCATTTTAAATCATCTCTCTTTAACAAGGGCTTGTGACATTAAGAGCATTCAACTCTGGAAAATCTATCACAATTGATGAAGCTTCTTGGATGAGAATTGAACCATTTTGTCTTCCTCCTCAAGGAAAAAAAACAATCCAGCTACCTTTTGAAAAGGCCTTTTTGTGACAACTATGACCTGGATGACTGAAAATCTCCACAGATACCTGGAAAATCCAAAAATAGAGTCACTGGGTTTATGACTTTGCCCCATATGTCCAAGATCTTTGACTTTTTTAAAAGCTTAGGTATGGATTGAGGACTCTGTGGTCCTCCACCACCATAACTATCTTTCAAAAGCAGGAAGTAGTTGTAAAATATGTCTAAGTTTTATTTTTGTTTTGTCCCTTCCCCTACCTTTTCCTTTGTTTTTTGCATTCCTGTGTCTTGCTAGGCTGCAAACTGCGTGAGACAGAGGTTCCTCAGGGAATCGCCCAGGATTTGAAATTCACATCACTTTGCCCCCCCCCCATTCAGTACAGCTGTCAGTTGATCAGATAGCCGAGAAACTGGTAATAGCTCAGGCTGAGGTGAAATATGTTTTTGGTACATAATTACCTTTGTATTTAGTTCCCCCTTATCCCTGATTGTCAGCATTTTAATTAAAAGGAGAATGTGAGAACGTGGGAAATGTAATTGTTTGAGCAGTAGAAAGACGGGGAGCGGGGTGGAAATCTTGACTTCTGTTAGAAACCTGCCTAAGTTTGAAAAATGTATCAGTTCAATCTGCCATCTTTGTTTTACTTTGAGGCCTATCTTTCCCAGCTTTCTTTTCCACCACAGCCAAGCTGATATTAATTCAAGCTACGAGAAATGCAAATTATTATTTATTTATTTATTATTATTTTATTGAACTTATTAGTCGCCCCCTCTCCCCACAGGGACTCGGGGCGACGTACAGAGCAATAATCAAGATAGCACCATAAAATCGTGCAGAGGAGGTAAAAATAAGTCCATAAATAAGCATACTTACAAAGTTTAAAACCCCAAAAATATTAAAAACAAAATTTCCCATTGTAAAATGACCTGGGGTGGCAAGATAGTAACGTTATGCCAGGCCGGCTTGACAAAACAGGTAGGTCTTCAGCTTCATACGGAAGGAGCGAAGATCGGTTGTTGTCCGGATGTCTGGGGGGAGGTCATTCCAAAGGGTAGGGCCCACCACAGAGAAGGCCCTACTCCTGGGCACCGTCCCCAGGCACTCTCTAGAGGACGGCACCCGGAGTAGCCCCTCCCTGTGTGAGCGAGTGGGTCGCAGGGATGTATGGGGCAGGACGCGATCCCGCAGGTAACTAGGCCCTGTGCCATGGAGCGCTTTGAAGATGGTAACCAGTACCTTGAAGCGCACCCGGTAGGCCACAGGAAGCCAGTGCAGCTCGCGCAGGATAGGTGTTATATGGGAGAATCTCGATCTCCCCATAATAACCCGCGCGGCTGCATTCTGGACCAACTGCAGTCTCCGGGCGCACCTCAAGGGGAGCCCCATGTAGAGAGCGTTACAGTAGTCCAGGCGGGACGTCACCAGCGCGTGAGTGACTGTGCGCAAGGCCTCCCGGTCCAAAAGGGGCCGCAACTGGCGCACGAGGCGAACCTGGAGGAACGCCCCCCTTGCCACGGTCGCCACGTGATCTTCTAAGGTCAGCCGATCGTCAAGGAGGACGCCCAAGTTGCGCGCCCCTTCCACCGGGGCTAATTGCTCATCCCCGATGGTCAGCGATGGCATATGCTGATTGAATCGGGAAGCCGGGAACCACAGCCACTCTGTCTTGGAGGGGTTGAGCCTGAGCCTGCTGTCATCCATCCAGACCCGTACGGCTTCCAGACATCGGGTCATCACTTCGACAGCCTCGTTGGGGTGGTTTGGGGTGGAAATGTACAACTGAGTATCATCAGCGTACAGATGGTAACTCACCCCAAAACCACGGATGATCTCGCCCAGCGGCTTCATATATATGTTGAACAAGAGAGTATTGGAAGTACTTTTAAGTAAGACATACGAGGGAAGCTGGTCTTCATTATACCTACCTTCTAGATAAGGTAGTTTCATTACTGAAGTGGCTGCCCTTTGGGATTTCTCCCTTTTGTTTCTTCATTTCTCTGCAAAGCCACCGTAGTTTCCAACATCTGCATGATTGGCAGCAATTCAACAGGGGCAGCTTCTACCAGCAAGAACATGGAATAATGGGGAAATGTGTTTAATAGCATTTCTGGCTGATGTTCCATGGTGAAAAAGCATAGCCTGTCAGGGAAACAAGTCATTTATCTTTTGGGGAACGGTTTGTTTTCTTTATAAGGCTGCTTCCAGTGTAACTAGATGCTTTAAGTGTAAAACAGGAATCAGTTCTGAAGCTAAGTCGCCTGCTCACTTCCTTCTTTCTCTCTTTGTTTCATTATAGTTTGCAACAGCCTGGGGTTATTAAGAATCGCAAAAAAAAAAAAAAAAAAAAAGTGACAGTAAAATATAAAAAATCTTTGGAGAAGGATATAATTCCATTAAGATGTTTGTTTGTTTATTTGTTTGTTTAAAACTAAGTGGGTGTATTGGCAATTCCAGAAGATAACTACAGCAATGGTCTTTCTCTCTATCCCCCCATCCCCTCTTTCTTAATTAAAACAATAGCATTGGAAGAATGGAATTCACATCATGTGAGTCACATAGTTGTGTTCCTATAGCAACTGTACACTCTCTGCAATACCAACATGGATAAGTATCAGGTCCCCCCAAACCAGAAAAAACACACAGAGTTACTTCTAAGCACTTTCCTTTATTGTGTCTCGCCTATGGGCAGAAATCTTGCCTGTGGGCAGAAGTCTTGCCAAAAAAGAGCAACTAGTGGCGTTGTTAAAGATAGATTCTTAGAATTTCTGGTGAGGAGCCATCTTACCTCTCTTTATCCCAACCACTAACTAAACTCTGCTGTCTCTTGGTCCTCTGGAATGCAATCCCTTCCTCTTTGGAATCCAGACTACATTCCATTGCAATAAGAAAGACAGAATACCCAAACCACTTCAAGGTATGCAATTATTAAATAAGGAGATTGGGAAGAACCAGGTACCAGACCATAATCACCATAAGGAAGGAAAAGATAGACAGTTCGGTTTGAGAGAAAAGAAAGGAAGGTAGTTCTAAGAATGGTTGTAGATCTTAGGCCAGTTCTGAATCCTGATATCTGACTACATTTTTATAGGAATGGTATTGATGTTTTTTAAAATCAAGCAACATATTAGCTTTCACTGGAAAGACTATTCAGACATTTTTTGGTTAGTTGTTGTTAGTTGCAAAGTTGTGTCCGACCCATCCTGACCCCATGGACAATGTTTCTACAGGCCTTCCTGACCTCTACCATCTCCTGGAGTCCATTTAAGCTCATATTGACTGCTTCGGTGACTTCATTCAACCACCTCATTCTCTGTGGTCCCCTTCTTCTTTTGTCCTCAATCTTTCCCAGCATTAGGCTTTTCTCCAGTGAGTCCTTCCTTCTCATTAGGTGGCCAAAGTATTTCAGTTTCCTCTTCAGGATCTGGCCTTCTAAAGAGCAGTCAGGCTGGATCTCCTCTAGGACTGACCGGTTGGATCACCTTGCAGTCCAAGGGACTTGCAGGTTAGTAAGCCTAATCAAAGTAGTTTAAAACTTAAACTTCTTCCCCTGGGGAGTGAAAGCTATTCAACAAATCAAAGGGGTGGAAAAAGTGCTTGTGAGGAAAATGTTTTCTGAAAACATGTAACTGGTATTGTGCAGTTACTATTCCACAAATTCATCATGGAATACTTTGAGTTAATCAGTTTGCTGGAGTATGGTGTAGTTTTGAAGCTTATTTTTTCCACAATGCACACCTCTAAAAGGGTGTAGTGTCAGAAACAGAAAATGACTTAATAAAGAAGGCAGGTGGATTCTTTATATCTGGACAATGATGGGTTTTTGAATTGTAAATCACCTAAATAATATTACATGTCATATCACCTTGTACAAACAGGGTAAATAAATGAAGAGGAGGAAAGCTTTAGCAAGGCTGGATACAATTTTAATCAAATACTGGGCAAGGGTTTTTCCTTCAAATCTAAGAAGCGGCAACACAAAGTCCCTTTCCATGAAAGGACAAGAGAAAGAAATACAGAGTTTAAATCCTTGGGCTGACATATACGTAGATGTGGCTAGAGTCCTACATTTGCAAAAGCTGATTTTTTTGGAGTTTTGACCTTGTGAAGAATTGGGGAAGTCAAATTATTTGCTCGGTTTTGTTTTATTGGCTTATTCCTCTAGATACTTCAATTCTGTTCTGTCTTTGATTATAATGTTCCAGTTTGGACCAAGGTATTTTCATAGTCTGTCTCTCCATTTTATTGGAGATCATCCAAGTGGGTTGATCAATCCTGGGAAAATAGAAACTGCAAGAAAGAGAACAGCTCAACCTTCATTTAATTGTCCTTCACAAAAGTGAAAGCTTTGGGTAGACTTTCAAGAATCTATTAATAGACCCTAAAACAATAAACAGCATTCTGGGAATCCGTGCACTCTTCTCCTGGCCCACCAACTTCTTTGTTTTGTCGAGAGTTTCTTTCATTTCTGCAGAAAAAGCAACCCATGTAGCTGAACCTCCCTCTTGAATCTTCCAGAGCAAAACATGTTTGCCTTTCTAAAAGGAGATTTATAGCCATGCCCAGGGCGAAGCTCGGTGAGCAAAATGCTAAAACTAAGCTGAGAAGCTAAAGGAGAAAAACACGTCTACATCCCTGGCATATGATGTATTTGGCTGCTAGACTTGAGTTCTGATATTTTATTTTATTTCTATTTTCACAGCTAACAAAGATTTTATGAGAACCGAAACTACATTTTCATGGCCAAGACAATATTAACAATGTATCAAGAGAGGGAAAAGTATATGATTATAAAGTGCTCAGATTAGATTAGAGAGGTATTTTTTTCATTGGAGATGAGTTGTGAAACAACTTTGGGAGTCTAGTGTGCGAAAAGCAGGGTGATAGAATGATTCAACGGGAAGGAAGATGCAATGAAAAGAAATAAAACAATATGACGAAGATGGGAGTTGATAAAGTTTAAAGGCAATGAGAGGAAACTGAAGAAGTAATAACAGAAAACACAATAGGATGGGATGATGGGTCAGCAAGAAATTAATGTAATGTGGTTTATTATCAGGCTCTAAGGAGAAAGCAGGATAATATGAAGGAGAGGGAGCTATTCTCCTCTGGAGGTACGTACGTTGGGGGGATGCACAGCACACACATATGTAGCTACAGGATTTAGCCTATTTTTTTCTGGATGCAAAATATGACTTGAGTTGTGATATGTGAAGGTTGTAAATTGTATGAGGGTAAGTTAACGTGGTCAGCACTGCCATGTTTTTCACGTTAAGAACCTAAGAACATGCTCTACTGGATAACATCACTGGCCCATCTAGTCCAGCAGTCTGTTCTCACAGTAGCCAGACATCTGTACGAGGAAACCTATGGGTCATCCAAAAGATGGGAGGAGCAGAAACATTAACATCAAGGCTAATGGTGTAGTTTTAATGTTTTAATGATATTTTACTTGTTTTATATTTTGAAAACTGCCCAGAGTCACCTTGTAGGGGAAGTGGGACTAATATAATTTTAATAAATAAATAATGAAAATTAATAGTCATTGATCCTCAGGAGTTCCATGAATTGGTCCAATATTTTTTTGAAGCCAGCCAACTGAGCAGCCATCACTAATCTGATGATAGTAAAGTCTGAAGTGTTAAATATCTATCTATCTATCTATCTATCTATCTATCTATCTATCTATCTATCTATCTATCTATCTATCTATCTATCTATCTATCTATCTATCTCTATCTATCTATCATCTATCATCTATCTATCATCTATCTATATCTATCTATCTATCTATCTATCTATCTATCTATCTATCTATCTATCTATCTATCTATCTATCTATCTATCTATCTATCTATCTATCTATCTATCTATCTATCTATCAATCTATCTATCATCTATCTATATCTATCTATCTATCTATCTATCTATCTATCTATCTATCTATCTATCTATCTATCTATCTATCTATCTATCTATCTATCTATCTATCTATCAATCTATCAATCTATCATCTATCTATATCTATCTATCTATCTATCTATCTATCTATCTATCTATCTATCTATCTATCTATCTATCTATCTATCTATCTATCTATCTATCTATCTATCTATCTATCTATCTATCAATCTATCATCTATATCTATCTATCTATCTATCTATCTATCTATCTATCTATCTATCTATCTATCTATCTATCTATCTATCATCTATCTATCTATCTATCTATCTATCTATCTATCTATCTATCAATCTATCATCTATCTATATCTATCTATCTATCTATCTATCTATCTATCTATCTATCTATCTATCTATCTATCTATCTATCTATCTATCATCTATCTATCTATCTATCTATCTATCTATCTATCTATCTATCTATCTATCATCTATCTATCTATCTATCTCGGTCTGGTTTGTCTGTCTATCTCTATCTACCTATCTATCTAGTTTATCATCTTAAATCATTCAATACAAATGTAAAAGTGAAAACAAACTTTAAAATAGTTTATGATAAAATCTACTTATACCAGCCAGATTCACAAAATATATCACAAGGTATAGTTTTTATTAATATAGACACACAAATCAGATATAACATGATGTAAAAAAAATCATCCTAGAATATCCAAATGTCTTAATGTTTTACAGAAATATCCAGTTTTTGAAGGACTGCCTCATCCAAATATCGTTTAAAGAATATTGTTTAATGCTATCTGTCAGCAATTAATATCTGAATAACATAATTATTTGTCCCACATCCATTTAAATGACATAATTACTTTAAGCTCTGTATCTATATCTATACATATAAGTTATTATATTCAAATATTATGCAAATTTGTTCTTTTTTTTCTCCTCTTGGTATCTTTCTTATGCCTTTTCAATTCTGTGTCTGGATAGAAGATACCTATGCACCCCGTCAAAATATGATAATGTAGAACAGAAGCCTGTTCACAGAAGTCTAATCCTATTTGTATTGTTGCCATCATGCAAATAATAAAATGATCTAATTCAGTGCCTTGAATCAAAACCTTGAAGGAGGTCAACTTGATTCAATTATCACTTCCTACTAACAATTCACTTCAGCAGGATGATTGGATCAAAGGTATGTAGGACGATATCATCCCATCAACATATGGTATAGTTGTAGTGAAATATATATATTTCAATTTTTTGGTGTTATTTCGGCTGGAATTAATAAAAAAAATATCACTGGGCTAGCGATTTGGGCTTTTCTCAAAGGACCAAAGCAGTGATGATAGTTTCTTTTTTGAGCCTTGGAAAATATCATATTAAAGTGATTTAGTAACTTTCACTTCCAAGGAAAAAGATTTTATGCAATCTAAAAATGATCTGTATCTTTGAGATTCCCTTGGATAATTCCAGATAATTTACATAATTTCACTGACTTTAGTGCATCTTCCAAAACTGTTATCTGGCCAAAATGGTTGACTAGGGCATGAAATAAACTAGGGACATTGTCTTTGTGTTTTTAGAGGTGTGAGATACAATGATTCTGTGGTGACCCCTGGGGGGGGGGGTTAGAATGCAGTACTCCAAGCTATTTCTGCCGACTGCCGGCTGCTTGCAATTTAGCAGTTCAAATCTCACCAGACTCAAGGTTGACTCAGCCTTCCATCCTTCCGAGGTCGGCAAAATGAGAACCCAGATTGTTGATGACAATATGCTGACTTTGTAAACCACTTAGAGAAGGCTGTACAGCACTGTGAAGTGTTATATAAGTCTAAGTGCTGTTACTATTTCTATTCCTTGTTTCTTTGAATTGTGTGTGTTTGTGTGTAACTTCTTGCCTGATGAAGGTTTCTGAAATTCCTAAAGCTTGCATGTTGTTGTTGTTTTCTGTGATTTTGCTTGGTCCTAAGTAAATATATCCATTTGATTCTTTCCTTTAAGGAGAAGTACAAATTATGGTCCCATGTAAAATATGTATATGTAAAAATATAATTGGTAAGACAGCAATCTTCAGTTACAGCCATGTTTTGCGTTGAATTTCACACGCATACATAGACACGCATTATTTGTTTTTAGGAATTTAAGATTTTTAGAAAGAAAGCTCTATACTGGAGGTAGCTTTTAAATCAAGAGGGGAATCCCTTAAAATTTACAGTTCCCGGGTTTTTTATTCTTATAATATTTTTATTCTATTTTTTTCTCTGAAATATTTCTCTTGTTATAGTAAGACATATTATATCCAACGCTCCTTATTGTTCTATCTTTTGCTCACCAAGACCAAATTAAGAGTCTTGAGGTTCCTGCTGCTAGAGGCTGCTCTCCATTTCTCACTGTTGAAATTCAATCTCATTTCTATCTTTTCACTAAAAAGCTGTCAACAGAAAATAAGCAATTCCCATCAAAGAGTTATATTAGCTTCTAGGGTATATAAATTCAGCTGCTGATGGGAAAAGAAATATCCAAGTAATTTAAATGGCTTTCTGCCTTAATTTGTTTCTGAGAAAAAACGTGACCATGACAATACCTCCTCCTACTCTTTCTCTCTCTCACACACATGCACACACATTTTCTGTATCCCAAACAATTACAGTTCAATGAAGGAGTGCCAATTTACAATGATATTCCAAATAGAGATAAAAGACAACCACAATTCAGTTTTCTAAAGCAATTTCTCTTGGAATCAGAAATGTAACTCATTTTTAATTGCACCATACACAGAAGCAAACCCATGTCCTCGGGGACAAGTTACCTTTCTTGATTAAAAGATGGAGATGGGAAATTGAGGGCTGGAGGCTAGATTAGATAGCTGGGGGGAAAAACCCAAGAAAAGGCAATGACAAACCACTTTTTTTTTAATGTTGCCAAAACCCAAAATAAACTCTTCTGGGACTTATCTATAAAGCCAGGAGAGGCTGGATCATAAATGATGGGTCAACAGGAAAAGAAAGTTATGATATTTACAATATAGATGTATTTCAATTAAGGTACTCAAACATCCAGGGCATAGTTGTCTCAAAGGTGGGTTTTTTATTCTTTTTTTCAAAAGGCAACTGGACTGTCTTGTTTTTTTCTTAGAAAACATTATACTTCTCATTCAAGAAGCTTCTTCGGTTCTAACTGAAGTTCTAACCTTCCCTTCCTCTCTAATCAGTTAGAATTGAAGAAGCTTCTTGGATGAGAAGTGAACCGTTTAAAAAAAAAAAAAGCTAAGGAAGTCCAGTTGCCTTTTGAAAAAAAAAACAATTCTGGAATAGACAGTGATAGGTGATTGAAAAAAAATGTATAATTTATAATTATATTTATTTATGGGTGTCCTCACTTCTAGTCCAAGTCAATAGGCAAGTGAAGAATGATTTTGGTAGAGCATCTTTGCACTTGTACTAATTGAATATAACAAAGATGGATTTCAGGGCATGTATAAAGATTTAAATACCTATTTTATTTTTAAGAATATATGTTAAAATCTTCTCTCTCTCTCTCTCTCTCTCTCTCTCTCTGTGTGTGTGTGTGTGTGTGTATGTTTGTGTGTGTGTGTATTGTTGTATTCGGGTCTTTTCCCGTGTAGGATTGAGATTGTAGGATCTCAATCCTACATGGGAAAAGACCCGAATACAACAAAACCAGCATACCTACACCCATGAAAATCTACGAAAACATTATATATATATATATATATATATATATATATATATATATATATATATGTGTGTGTGTGTGTGTGTGTGTGTGTGTGTGTGTGTGTGTGTGTGTGTGTGTGTGTGTGTGTGTGTGTGTGTGTGTGTGTGTGTGTGTGTGTGTGTGTGTGTGTGTGTGTGTGTTCCAGCACAACTCTGGAATGCCTCAAGCAATTTCAACCAAACTTGGTACACAGATGACTTACTCTCTGAAAACAAATACTGTGGGGGTTAGGGTTAGGGTTAACACCCCTCGGAGTGTGTGTGTTGTTACAATACAGCCTGTTGTGGCTTGAAGTTACTGTACTGCTGTAAAATGGCTTCAACTGTACAATGCAGTGGAGTTGCCATGGTAATGGCTTCACATTACTCCACAAGGGGGCTCCCTCTGGTAAGGGGGAAAATGTAACATTAGAAATTATGTTTGGTCCGGATATTTTCCCCTTAGAAATAAATACCTGGGCAAGGGCATTTTGAAGCAGAAAACCAGACAGACTAAATAAAACATATGTCCTACAATACAGTGGACCTGATTAAAATAAAACAACCCACCCTGAACCTCTCCCACCTCTATTCTCAGATTTCTGGACAGCCCACTCTAATCACTGACCCCTCAAAAAAAAAGCTCACTATAACTTCTAATAACTTAATAAAGCTTTCATTTCCGATGCCTTATTCCTATTCAACACTGTGCAGATTTTGCCAATCAATGAAATATGTAAAATTCACTTAAACGACGAATAGTTTTTGAACCCTGCCTGAATAATTTATAATCCTTTAAGAAAAGATGATGAAAACATATTAAATGTGAGCAATTGTAATCAAAATGCTGTGGTATTATTTGATTTAATCCATTCATTTGGGGTTTAATAAATGGTGTTAATTTTAGGCAAATTTACTGGGGAGAAATGATATGGGAACAACAAGAATTTGCTTCTGAACTCATGAGATACGGTGCTTCAGAGTAATCTTTCTGGACTTCATGTTTCAAGAACAGAAGCATCCTTGCTATAGCCTTAAACCTTGTCTCTTACTTTCACAGATTATATATCATTGACAAATGGAAGGTTGGCTTTTTTCCATCTAAAACTATATTTATATATTTATATTCATTTGATTTGTCATGCATGTGTGAGAAAACATGTATAAGTATGAATATAACATATAAACATAAAAGTATAAGCAGGTATACATATATACATAAGAAATGAGTACAAATACGGTAGATGGGAACAGTAGGACAGGGACGGTAGGCACGCTGGTGCACTTATTCACGCCCCCTTTACCCACCTCTTAGAAATGGGGTGAGGTCCATGGTAGACAGTTTAAGGTTGAAGCTGTGAGGGTTTGAGGATGTAACAATAGTTGGGTAGAGCATTCCAGGCATTGACCACTCTGTTGCTGAGGTCATATTTTCTGCAATCGAGTTTGGAGCAGTTTACCTTGAGTTTGTATTGATTGTTTGCCCGTATATTATTGAGGTTGAAGCTGAAGTAGTCATTGACAGGTAGGACGTTGTAGCAGACAATTTTGTGTACTATGCTTAGGTCAAACCATAGGCGGCATAGTTCCAGGTTGTCCAAGCCCAAAATTTCGAGCGTGGTGGCATAAAGTATTCTGTTTTGAGCAGAGGAGTGGAGTACTCTTCTCGTGAAATACCTCTGGACCCCCCTCAATGTTGTTAATGTCTGCTATACGATATGAATTCCAGACAGAGCTGTATTCGAGAATTGGTCTGGCAAAGGTTTTGTATGCCCCGGTTAGCAGTGCAATGTTAACTCTACATCTCTTCCTCATCCTTCTGCCCTTCTTCTTTCCTCCCTCCCTCTCCTCCTGCTTCTGCTCTTCCTCCTTAAATGCTTTTTTCCTTGTAGAAGGAATTGAATTCAGAGCGTGTCTTTAAAATATTTTTCAACTGATAATGGGACAATGGTAGGAAAAAAGACTTTCAAATCTTGCTGGTTCTAAGTGTACTTAGAATGTTTATTTGAGAGTCTCTACTTCTTACAAAGTCTGTAACAACTAGGTTAAAATCTGTGTTGTATCTTTTGAGATTGATGTAGAAGTTGGAGTCACACAACTACAGAGCTCTGTGACAGTTGTGCAAAAATTCATTTGTGCTGCAACCACACTGTGATATAGAGAGAGAAATTCGACACTCTGATAACAATGCTATTCATTGGCATAATAGAAAAGTGAAATTCAGTATGGCTATTGTGCATAAACAATACAGAAGAATATGTTTCCCGTGCCTTTTCTTACATCATACTAAACTGTAACTCAGTATAAGTTATTTCTGCTGTAGCCCTGCCTTGTGGAATACTTTCTTCTTGGAAATTAGAATGGTCCCTTTCCTGTTAGCCTTTCACAAAAGTTTAATAACTTGACTATATACCCAGACCTGGGGCTTGAAAAGAGTTAAAGACCCTGTTTCTTGCTTTTACTTTTAGTTGCTTAACTATCTCAGCCCGTTTATTTTATTTGGTTTTTTTTTTATGTTTTTCCTACTGTTTTTTAATCGTTTTGATTGTTTTAAAATTTTAGAGTTGTAAGCTGCCCAGTGTCACTTGATTGAGTTGGTTGGCTATAGAAATTGAATGAATGAATGAATTGAAAACTGTGAACGGTTTAATGTAGGCTATAAATAGTTAAATATATGAGTTGTTTGATTCTGGGCTGATTCTGGTTAGGTACAGATTCATAAAATCATTTGTTTTGTTTTAGGTTAATGTGTTGTCAGAACATCTCCTCTGTAGCTTACTCAGTCAATTTTAATTTAATGCACTCTGCAAACCTTATTTACTGCAAGCCATGTTTTCTTGCTGGCTTATTTATATGATTTTTAAAAATCCTACTTTTCCTCCAGGAACTCAAGGAAACTTTCATGATGCTCCCATCTCCCATTGCTCCTCACAACATCTTTGTGAGAGAGGAACTGATCCAAATTCACTCAGGATACTGCTATAACTGAGTAGGGACACGAATCTGGGTCTCCCCGATCCTATTTTAATAATCTGTTTCCAACGCTATCCTATATTTTATTATTTTATTTCTTTGTCTCTATGAACCTTACAAGACATGCAGTGGCCTAGTGGCTAAAACCAGGGGTGGGTTCCTGTACTGGTTGGTACCGGTTTGCTTTGCGTGTGCTTCGGCCGATCCAGGCCAAACCAGGAGCAACCTACCTCTGGCTAAGATGCTGAGGTTGTCTATCAGAAAGGTTGGCAGATCAGCGGTTCAAATCCCTAATCCCACATAATGGAGTGAGCTCCCATTACTTGTCCCAGCTTCAGCCAACCTAGCAGTTCAAAAGCATGTAAAAATGCCGGTAGAAAATTAGGAACCACCTTTGTTGGGAAGGTAACAGTGTTTTGTATGCCTTTGGCGTTTAGTCATGCCGGCCACATGACCACGGAGACATCTTCAGACAACACTGGCTCTTCGGCTTTGAAACGGAGATGAACACTGCCTCCTATAGCCGGGAACACCTAGCACATATGTGCAAGGGGAACCTTTACCTTTACCTTCTGAACCTTACAATCCAACTCAGGGCTATAATGTTGTCGAGATTCAAACGAAAGCAAATGAGACCATCTCTTGGTGAAGTAAGGGTGGAGCCCCACCTATTCCATCATTTCAAAGCCACAACCCATAAATAAGACCTGCAAGAAATGCCTGACAAATGCATACAGCTTGACTCAGATGCTTCATTTTGTGCTTGTAATGCTGTGAGACTATTTGCTGTGTGGTGTCTAATGGGCCTGAAAATCACCACTTCCCCAAAAGGTTTGCATTGAAGCAGTGTCAGGGCAGGGCAAGAGACTGGATAATGTCAACCCTGTAGGAGAAAAACCCGTATCCAAACCTATGAAAGAAGGATATGTTGTTGTTTTTTTGCTTTTTCTGTGTGATGCTCCTTATTCATCTAAACACATTACTTTCCTCTTTTGCCAAACTCTTTAGCACATTGAAAGGGAACTCTGCAGTTTTTGCTCCCAGAAGGGATGAGAATGACCACAAATCTCATTGCTTTCCAAACAAAATGTAAAGCTGCCTTCTTTTGACCTTGCTTTCCTGGAGTAGCAATAATCTCAACCAACCTGGGGATTCAGAGAAGAAACAAACATCTGCCAGATATAACCGCCACAATTTCTAAGGCACGCGGGTGTCTTGATGAGCTCCTTAGCGTTGCACAGAAAGGAGGAGCAGAGGGGGGCAGAAATGGGGAGAAATTCCAGACAGGCAATTTGAGTCTACAGATCGGCAGCTTCCAGAGACCTGAGCTGGCTTATCCTTCTTTGTGAAAGAATACGAGATGGTTTGGGGGGCGGCTGAGCTCACTGTTATCGCTCTGAAACATTACATTCCTCTCTTCCAAGGGAGAGCCGTTAATGCATAATAAATGTAAGGGGCACTTGGCTTGCTATCCTGGGAAGCATAGGACATCAGTTTAGTTTGCAAGGATATTCTTTTCATACTGGCATATTTGAGTTTAGATAATGATTGGCATCCAAATTCTGCTTAGATTTGGAAGCCAGCCTGTTCAAACTGAGCAAAAGCTTTACACACTTTATGCTGTCTTACATGTAGTCATCTCTTAAGATAAAGGTTTTCTCACACATACGAGGTAGTTGTTTCCAGCTCTAGGGGGCAATGCTCATCTCCGTTTCTAAACCAAAGAGAAAGTGCTGTCCAAAGATGTCTCCGTGCTCATGTGGCCGGCATGACTAAACGCCAAAGGCGCATGGAACACTGTTACCTTCCCACCAAAGGTGGTCCCTATTTTTCTACTTGCATTTTTACATGCTTTCGAACTGCTAGGTTGGCAGAAGCTGGGACAAATAACGTGAGCTTACTCCATTATGTGGTGCTAGGGATTCGAATAACTGAACAGTCGACCTTCTGACCGACAAGCTCAGCGTCTTAGCCACTGAGCCATTCTTACCAAGTCCTCTCTTACCAACTGCAATTGGGACTAGCAACATTATCCCTAAGCAATGCGGTCATAAAGGGAAATGTCACTCCTGACCATGCCTGAGATATAACATCAGTTCTTACGGCAGTCGTTAAGCAAATAATCTTTGGTCATTAAACACAATGTCACATGCCCATGGCATTCGACTTCCTTCCGGCTTCCCCATTGACTTTACTTGTTGGACGTGGCTAGGAAGGTCACAAACACAGTCACTGAGGGATGTGTGGCTGAGGGATGTGTGGCTGCTGTACATGTGCAATGGTTGCCAGACACTCGAATCATGATCACATGATCCAAATCTGCAGTCACAGCAAGTCCAAGGACTGGTCATACACCTGCTTTTTAAAGAAGTACAACTTTTAACAGTTGTGGAATGAGCAATTGGTAAACTAGGATTACCTGTGTGAAGTAGAGGGAGGAGCCTGTTGATTTAGCTTCCTGCTGGGCTAGGGAGGAACTATCTATGTGGTCAATGAATATCTGAAAGATATAAGCCAACTTTTAAAATACTGGTTGTCATGGCCTTGGCAACCGAAGAATCAGAAATATTTTGTTCTCTTTAAAACCGGAACTTTCCCTCAGAATTGTTCCCATCACTCAGTATCTCCAGTCAGCCCTCTCTCTATCTGCTTAGAATAGAATAGAATCAATCTATTCCCCAAAGCACCTGAGGGTAGGACAAGAAGCAATGGGTGGAAACTAATCAAGGAGAGAAGCAACTTAGAACTAAGGAGAAATTTCCTGACAGAATAATTAATCAGTGGAACAACTTGTCTCCAGAAATTGTAAATGCTCCAACACTGGAAGTTTTTAAGAAGATGTTGTTGGATAGCCATTTTTCTGCAGTGGTGTAGGGTTTCCTGCCTAAGCAGGGGGTTGGGCTAGAAGACCTCCAAGGTCCCTTCTATCTCTGTATTTCCTCTTCTTTTTGGCAGCCCCTGAAATATTGTAACACTACTATCATGTCTCCTCTAATCATTCTTTTCATTAAACTAGACATACTCAGTTCCTGCAACTGTTCTTCATATGTTTTAGCCTCCAGTTCCCTAATCATCTTTGTTGCTTTTCTCTGCACTCTTTCTAGAGTCTCAACCTCTTTTTTTTACATTTTGCTTGTTCTACTTCTACTGCTGTTTTTTTTTAATGACTTTCTGTGGCGGTGAAGAAAATAACATTTAAAAGTGAATTTATAGATCCATTTCTTATAACATAGTTTTTCAGATCTATCAGGGTCAATGAAATATAAAAGTAGTGAACAATAGTAAGCTTGTAGTAACTCCACTCCAAAAAAAGAGAGCTGAGGTGGCACAGTGGTCAGAGTGCAGGCTACTTCAGCTGTCTGCTAACTGCAATTCAGAAGTTTAAATCTCCCCAGACTCAAGGTTGACTCAGCCTTCCATCCTTCCAAGGTGGGTAAAATGAGGACCCAGATTGTTGGGGGCAAATTGGCTGACTCTGTAAACCGCTTAGAGAGGGCTGTAAAAGCACTGTGAAGTGGTATATAAGCCTAAGTGCTATTGCTATATGAAAAAGTAAACATAGTTTTTGCTTACTTTTCTTATGGATTAGAATGCTAGATAATTTATGCTATAGTTACTCCAGCACTTGGTTTCTTGACAGTATCATGATAACCAAAACTCTTATTCTTGAGTTTTTCAAGCTTTCCCTTTTAACTTTTCCCTCCAGGATGAGATTAGTCCTCCCAAAACACCAGGGAGATAAATTCTTTTTTTCAGTCTTTTCTTAGACAAGAATTGTCACTTTAAAAATTTTTGAAGTCAAAACTCCATTGCCTGTTCTCCTTAGACAGATTAAGTTTATATTCTTCTTTTTAAAACTGTTCTCTCTCTCTCTTTCTGTCTCCCCAAGGGACTCTTCACTTTTCCACTTTCTCGACTGTCACCCACTGACTTCCCTAGTATTTTCTAGCTGCTATCAGTCAAAGAGATTAGCCCTGTCTTGTCTACAGTCACCTAAGTGAACTCCACATTTATTAAAATAAAATTCCTTACTTATTCCTGAGATTCTCTAAATCCTTTTTCACAGTGGAAAAATCTGTTTTGGATTTTTGATTATTTTTTTTAAAAAAAAAAGCTGTTATGAAAGACTCTTATCTTGAATAAGATCTGAAGCTCCCATGATATATTTGATCCCAAAGCCTCCAAATAGACATTTTCAGATTCACTCCCAGGAGCTGTAGAAAGCCCTTTCTTGTCATTGGGACCACAAGCAGAATCAAGACAAAACCATTATCAAAACTCCACACAGGTACTTTCAATATCCAAGGCTGAGGAATGGATGACAAAAAGCCCATTAACTCATGAGAGATGGAGAAGGGTTTAAACCTTGGAGTAGATAAATACATTTGGGTAAATTACTTTACAGCTGATCTTTGCCAATGCATGAGCCTTTTGCCCCATATTTGCAATAAAGGCAATTATCTTCCTAAGGTTATTTAGACGCACATGTTCTATTTCTTCATTTTTCGTGATTACTCGAAAGTGTAGGCTATTGAAAATTGTTTGGACTCAGGAGGCCTCTACAGATTGAATGAATGATTCAATCTATGAATGAATAAATATTCTGGCATCATTCAACACTCAGCTCATGAAAGTGGTCCTTCAAAGGATGATGGCCATGCCCAGGGTGAAGTTGTGACATCCCCTGCTCTATTCAAAGACAGAATCAAAAGTCTACTAATTCCTAGGATATACTCAGGGATATAAGTAAGTGAAGAAGACTACTCTGATATGGCTTTAAGTGGACTTCAAGTGGCTTACAAACTATAACAATTATCACTATTATTAAAAGTGTATCAGTCAGGCTCATGCAACCAGACCCAACATGTAGAGTTCAATGTCACCAGATTGCGTACCTTCTCTTAGGAGCAGATAGATAAGGCTCCATGGAACTTGGTGTGTGTATGTGTGTCAGTCAGTCAGACAGTCAGACAGTCCTGGGTCTCTTGTGGCTGTGCAATGATTCAAAACTAATTCACTGCTTGAGCCTTAATCTCTGCTGGACGTTTCCCAACAATAACCGTTATAAACAAGACAGCCTTGATTAAAAACAATCATTAAAATTAAGCATAACAACCCGGCATCCTTGTCCAACATATTACCACCACCCCCGCAGCCAAAGCCAGGTTCAAAGGCTTTTCAGAACCCCAGTAGAGAGGACACTGTCTACATCTCTGGGGAGGTGGCATTCCAGAGGGTGGGGGAAAAACATAGAAGGCACAATTTCCAAGTCTCATAAGATGATAACATTTAACAGAAGGGGCCCAGAGAATATCCACTCTGTCCAAAATTACCAGTGGGCAGACACAATGGAAGAAAAATGGTCCCTCAGATAATATTCTTTGTCACTGAGGATCATGTTGAGTAGCTTTCAGTTTGGCTTATGAATCCGACTTCCCTATATTCCAAACAATTGAGTTGTAGGGAGTTCACGTACCCGAAACTCTTAACTCTTATTTCTTAAGCTTTAAAATGTGGAAGGAAACCTATCCCAATGAACAGAAGCCAAGTAAAGGAATTCTGTCATCATTCAAGTATATCAATTTGCCAACAAGATATTTCAGCCGTCATGTCTCCGCCAATTTCAGGCTCCTTCATTCTTCATAATACACTGTTAAATTTCACCCCAAATGATAATGGATGCAAATATTTATGCCATCATTTAACACTTGGCTGCTTCCATTGAGCTCTTCATCTAGTGGTGCTCAAGCAACATTTGCCTTCATTTCTCTTTCTGTCGAGTCTTTCATCTCGCTACAACATTTATTATGCTTCAGAGAACTGTTTTACTTATGCAAATAAAACAACTCTGGGGTTTGTGGCAAATTAAACAGTAATTGTAGCTGGCTAGATTTTTGTGATTAGGTTAGAAACAGTGCTGTTGATCGCAAACAAATGAAAAACATAATCTAGTGTTCTGCACACTAAAAGCCAAACTATGAAACAGTGACTTATTAAGCCAGCATATAATACTGCACCAAACATATTACACACACCATTTAAAACAGCTAATCACATTTTTTCTTTTCTTTTCAGAACTCTCCAATGAAATTTCTCAAAGAATAATAGAGCTGTGATCCATAAAGCATAGACTTTTAAACACTTGCCTGCTCAAATTGATAATTGTTGACTATTTGTTGGCTGTCATTGTATTGAAGCACTAAGAGAAAGGAAACTGTTTCAGTTTTATTCATGTTTGCATGGAAGGAAGCCCAATTGATTATAGTGGGCTTTGGGATAATATCATTTTGCCAGACTCACGTTATGCTACATTTAGTGGGGTGAGATGACATAATTGGAAGCTTTTCTAGCAACCTGTATCCTAGTCAGAGGTTCAACAAAAAATGATCTCTTCAATACACAGTTGCAGAATAAATTGAATTAGAACAGAAGCAAGAAGAAAACTCCTATAGGTTTCTAGTAAATGTGATGAAAACCAGGATGGTCTAGCAGTTAAAGTGTTGGTATATTCTCAACCAGATAAGGAGGAGGGGTCAAGCAGGGAGATAGCATTGAATCTTTGCGCATCTACAAGAGATTTAGTTCCCTGAGTTCCATGGAATTTATCTGTTTTTCCCCCTATGGAAGGTAAGCAGACTGAGAAGATTTGTGTACTAGATACAAAAATACAGTAGCAGCTTGAAACTTTCACATTAGATGTGGTTGCTTGTGCCTGACATAAGGTGTTAAGCTAGCACTGTGGAGACTCTGGTTCAGGTATTGTTCATCCATGAAAGTTCAGTGAGTCCCAGAATTCTTGATGCAGGAAAATTTAGAGGAAGGAATTGTGGACATGGAAACTTAAGCTCTATGTAAAATAGGTTCCCAACCCTTCATGGTATTAAGGAGAAATGTTGGTCATTCCTTTGAACTAAGCAAGGAAAAGGAAGTATAGTTCTGGTTCCTTTTCTTTTTCTTACCTTTAATTTTGCCTTTAATTTATTTAGATGATTAGTCTAGGACCTATAGTGCTTATCTTGAAAGGGAATTACATAAAGTGTGTGTATGTGTCTCTGTGTTTATGAGAGTGAATTTTCATCTGTTTGTCTCAGTAGGACACCTAATTAACTCAGCCATTCCATTATTCATCAATGAAACATTTCAGCAAGATTTTTTTTAAAGTATGGTTATTCTAGTCAATACCCATACAGACACACACACACAAACACACACATATATTTAGAATAGAATAGAATAGAATAGAATAGAATATTTATTGGCCAAGTGTGATTGGACACACAAGGAATTTGTCTTTGATGTATATGCTCTCAGTGTACATAAGGAGAATAAAATACATTCATCAAAAATAAAAAGACACAACATTTAGTGATAATCAAGATTTCGTTGGACATTTTACAAATAAATCTGCTATACATGTAATCAGCTCCCCAAATACAGGAAGCAAAAATTGTGTTATTTTGGTCTTATCAGTGTGTGAACTTTGCAAAAAAAGTGCAGATATGTAATTAACATTTATCAAAATAACCTGTGGCAAATCAAAATATTAATTGTTCAAATAGTGACATTTAATAAGCATGTTCAATGATTACCTACTCATAGGTCATTTTACTGCTAAATACTCCTAAATTCATGTTGCTGAAAGCATGATACAGAAAATAGTACTTAGCCCTGAAGTACCAGTTAAAGCATCAGCAATAACATTGAAAGGATCTGTATAGAGTACTACTGAAGTGAATAGTTGAAAAAACTTCCTTGTATGTGAGAATATATGGCTGGTCCATGTAAGTACAAGTGCAAAGAGATTACCATTGACATTGCTGTGAGGAAGGACTGTCAGAATTTGTTGCAGCAATCAAATCCAGAAAGCACACACAGATGACTGCTTCAGCAGGATTCAATAACTTATCTTTATATATAAGAATATAGACAATACCTATGCAGTTCTCAGAATCAGAAGTATAGCACAGTTAATAGAAGAACATATTCTCAGAAGGACTACTCACAGAAGGACAATAATAGGACCATATAACTTATCAGTTAACCTAAGCCACGCCCAGGCTCCAAGCTGTTTCAGCTCCCAAACATAGTTGGCTGACATAGTTGCTATGCCTATACATTGGCTGACCTTGTTACCATGTCCTATGCCAGCCAGTCCCCAATGGCTGACCTGTTGCCATGTCTATTCCAGTTCATGAACTATATGCACTGACAAGGACCATATTGGTTTAAGTATAGATAACTTCAGTCAAAAAGCCATAAAGAAAACAAAATCACCAAAACACCCCTTACCAACAATTAATACCCACATGAGCAGAGATTAACACTAAGATTAATACTAGATCAACAATCAAGAAATAAACAATGCTTCCATTAAGGAACTACCAACCCATACAAACAAACAATGAACAAACAAACAAACAAACAGCATACAACAGCCTAATTAAGATTAGAGAGATTCTCACATATGTAGTAAGCTTCTTGAACTTATCATCACCTTGATGATAGCTCAGGGTGAAAGTCTTATCTTTTTTCCAGTATTGGTGGTGTTACTGTAATTGCTAAAGGAGAATCCTGTCCTTAAGAAATTATTGAAAAATTTCCCTAGAAAAAAATCTCAACTTCTTGGCATTCAGATTGGGTAGAGAATTTTGAAAGCACATTTCTGCTCGGCTCCAAATTGGAAATATAATAATCACCTTAGCCTGAACTTTAGTTTCACAATTCATGCCTCATATTGTATCTTAACAAAAGAGATGAAAATGGATAAATGTGTAACTGCCTCTTCCTCCCTGCAGAGCTACAATTTCATTAAGCCTGAACTTTTAGAAATCATATTCTCATAACAAAAGGAAAGAAATATTATCAGGAACTTTTGAAAAGAAATTTGTTTTCTTAAGTTTGAATAAGAATACTGCACTGTTAGAAAGAGCACTGCAGCTAAAAACTAATTTTTTTCCTCTTTCTTTTTTATTGCTTATATTGTCTTGAGACTGTTCTGAAAAACAAAGGTAGTAGTAGTGGTAGTAGTAGTGATAACAACAATATTAATATGGGAATCATCAAGAAAGAAATGGAAGGTTTAATATTGGCTGCTGAAGAACAAGCACTACAAACTAATGCCATGAAAGCAAAGATACAAAAATCCACCGACAATCCAAACTGCCAACTTTGCAATGACAAAGTTGAAACTGTTTCATATTTAATATGTGAATGCAGAAAAATCACACAAACTGATTACAAAGCTAGACATGACCGAGTTGCTAAATTAATCCACTGGTCATTATGTAAAAAATACGATTTACGTGCAACCAGAAAGTAAAGGGAACATAGAGTGGAAAAAGTTATTGAAAATGAGAAGGTGAAGATCTTAAATCAAATACAGATGGATTGTCATTTGGAACACAACACGCCAGATATCACAGTTGTCAAAAACCAAAATGTACAATTTATTGACATCGCGGTACCAGGAAATGCCAGAGTCAAAGAAAAAGAACTGGAAAAAAAAATCATGAAATACTGTAAACTGGCTATCGAAACTATGTGATTATGGATGAAATATGTAACAGTGATACTCATTGTAATCGGGGCACTTGGTACCATGTCCAAGAATTTTATAAGATACATTCAACAACTTGCAGCTTCCTGCAATAACACCAGTGGAACTGCAAAAAAACTGCACTAATCGGAACATCATAAATATCTAGGATATCTAGGATGCTGGCAGCAACCCGTATCAACCATTAGCACCAGTCAGTGGTATTTGTGATGCATTTTTGAATGTTCAGTTGACTGAGTCTCATGTTTAAATAATAATAACAATAACAATAATAACAATAACAACAACAACAACAACAACAACAACAATAATAATAATAATAATAATAATAATAATAATAATAATAATAATAATAATAATAATAATAGAAAAGCAGCAAGGAATAGGATGGAACAGAAGCAAGCCCCACTAACAGAGCAGGCAGGTGAAAGTTTTTAGTGACTTGAGTTTAATCTTAAAATAAAAAGTGACACATGTATGTCATTCCCTTTATTTCATTATCCACAATGTATATTTTTTTGTGGGTGGTGATGGAAGGTAGCTATTTGAGTACTCTCTTGACTTTGCATTATAACCAACCCATGTGCCCTAATTGTCAAGAGGTGGATGGAGGTTTTCCCAACAACATCTAAAATTACTAATGCTTTGCATATTACAAACAGCCATTCTTTTTTGCACCCCTGACTCCAAAACTTTACATAAATCATGGCTTGCTTACTTAATCTGAAGGGTGTGCACGTGTATTAGTGCTGGAAACAAACAGATGGATTTGCACTTTTAAGGTTCTAGAAAATAAAGATATCTAAAACCTCCTTTAAAAGTTAGATTAGTAAGCTGATTAGTAGATTAGTAAAATGATTGATTCCTGGCCATTGATCAAATAGAGATTTCTGATTCATGGTTGAATCTGTTTTCAAACAGATTGCAGAATCAATGATGATCTATAGATCTTGAGTAGAACCCCAAAGAGTTCAGTAGGATATAGACCTGCTTAGGGCAGTCCTGAAAGGCAAAATCATCGAACATCTTATCTATGTTACTGTCCACATTAGTAGGAGATTATTCTACATCATTTGAGTAGTTTATGATTTCGAAAATATCTATTTTAAAATATCCATAACTGCTTTGTTTAAAACTTTTCTTAACCCAGAGAATTCTTGTGTCAAACTTCCTCAGCAGTATACAATATCAAGTTCAATTACACCTGATATCTTTGTATTACTCATATTTTATGTTCCCTATCCCTGATGCAATCTTTTAATATATTAATTCCGTCTGCAACTTTCTTTTTTTCCTTTGATAACTTTCAATGAGCATCTTTCCAATTTTTTTTCCTTAGACACATCTTTCTTGCTCAGATGTGGGTGGGTGTTTTTGGTAGTTCTTTGACTGAAAGGCAATAGGGATAGTAGATGTTACCTGATGCTAGAATCTGGGTCATGACAATCTATTTCAGTGGAGATCACAAATATGCTCTCTTTGAGATCCACCATGTTTTTACATTCTTACCTGCAGACTGAAATCCTAAAGATAAGACTGAGCTACATAAATCAATATTCCAAACCACCCCAAAAACACCCCCCCCCCAAGTTTTACAGTGTACTTCTCCCCTGTGAGCTTATAAACAAGATTTATTTATTGCATCTTAATTAAAATCAGGATAAAAATACAGTGCTGTGGTATCCAGGCAGTCCTTGAAAAAAAAACTTTTCAAAAAAGTAAACATGATATATGTATAAAGATGTTATATTTTAACCGAATATGCTAAAAGCATATTAATTGCAAAAGCTTTTATGCCACTTCAATCATTTTAAACTCTAAGCAGCTCTCACTAGCTGAAGAAATACCAGAATACTATAAGAGTAATATAATAAAAAAAATAAAAGCATGCATCAATTCATTATTCAGCTTCATTTAAAGACAGAGTAACGTTACTGGATGGAGCAATACAAACAAAGCAAGACTCATGGAGACCCCACAAGTTGCATCTCTTAAGTTTTGAAACCTAGCTCTAAATGAAATGTTTAATTCTCCTTAAGCATGTGACATCATCCATCACCATTTTAGTCAGACACATAATAATGTATAATCTCAGCTTGCTGTCCGCTTGTAAAAATGAGAAGAGACTCAGTGAAATAAGCAATTTCCCCACAGAAAATTGGAAATTCTGCCAACCAATTCCAGGTGACTCGCCATCAATCAGTGTTAGATCCTCTCGAGCTGAAGCCGAAGGCTGTAAGTGCAGGGCTTCACCTGATGGCTAATGGCATATAACAAATACATTCACAAACTATAGAATCCGGAAAAAAAAGAATCTGTAATTGTCAGTTAACTTTCAGCAAAGACCTTCTCAAGAATTTGGTATAAAATGGGATTTTATTTCACCCTCCCCTCCCTTTCCCCAGCCCATCCACTCGTGTATTTAGAAGTCTTATTCTTATTATAACATGCTGCGAGGGAGAGAAATCGTTACAAGCCTTTGCATTAGCATGTCATACCATCAAAGGACCTTCATTATTCAGAGGCTTAATGTGTGGTTACATATGTCTCGGTCATGGCATGGATATCGCACGTCCCCACGTACGGGAGCCAGACTAAGTGTGAATTTACTTTAGAGATAGAAAAAAAAAGTATTTGGCAGATAAGAAATCTCGATGGAGCTGAACTACCATCAGCCAGAGAAATTATGATGGATTTATGATAGCAAACTGGCAACATAGGGAAATAGATTTGTCAAAAAATGAAACCCGTTAGGATGTGAAGCTCTGACATAAAAATACACAAACCAAATCTTCTAGCTGAGCTTTCAGGGGAAAGGAGGGGAGGGGAAGCAGAAGAAAATATTGAAAACCTGGAAGACTAAATCCTACAATCGGAGCTGTTTTGAAAGATCTGTTGTGCTATTAACAGCATCTACCTAAATATATCACCTCCAATTTCATAGCCTATATCAGTGACAGCCAGTGGTGGGTTTCAAATTATTTTAGAACCTCTTCTGTTAGGGGTGGCCTGCTTTGTGGGAGTGGCTTGCCAGCCAAGTGACTTTAAGACTTGTGGACTTCAACTCCCAGAATTCCTCCTCCAGTCTTGGTGGCTCAGGAACTCTGGCATTGAAGTGTGCAAGTCTTAAAGCTGTCAAGTTACAAGACCCTTGCACCCCTAACCCTTTAGAAAAAAAACCCCGCTTCTGGGAGGGGCCATTCACCTTTGGCCTTACTCCCAAGTCAACCCCTGTTCTTTAGCTGTTCACTTCGTCTGGCAACTCTGCACATGTGCAAACTGGCAAAAGGCTCCAGCCGTTCGTCTGCCTCCCTGATGTCTGACTCTGAAGGCAGTTGATAACTGGCATACAGCTGTGGCCCCATCTCTGCCTCTGACACAGAGCCCTCATCAGAGCCTTCACCAGACTCCAGGACTGGCCCATGTTCCTCCCCAACCTCCTCACTGCCCAAATCTACTGCCAGCTTTGCTGACCACTGACGGACCACAACATGGGGTCCAAATTTGACTTGTTCCATGTGGAGTGAAAACATAATCAACTGCTATTTTATTTTGGCTTCCAGGCAGAACATTTTCTGAACTGAAAAGGGAAGAAAAGACAGGGCAAGAGTATGTGTGATCAGAATCAAACACTCCCCAAAAATTGCCCCTGGTTTTTTTTTGGGGGGGGGGGATGAAATCATAGCACTCTCAAAAGCTTCCTGTGGCCCTGCAGAATTTGGGGGAAATGAGAAGGGTCTCTGATCCCTTAAAAGCTACTCATCCTTGCTAAAAATCCAAGCATCTTATTATGAAACTCTTTTGTTCCCCGCAGATATTTCTCTCTCTGGGGCACAATGAGAATATATCTGCTGAACAAAGCTCCACATTGGCGACTGGAAGGGCATCTGGCCATAAAATGCTCTGCTAGCTCCATTCAGTTGCCCAGACTCCACCCCGCAAGGGATTATGGGGTTGTTAAATGATGATGATTCTCATTCATTGTTAAAAGCTCAATTTCTCTAGCAGTAGCTACCATACCTGGCTAAAGAAATATGTATAATAATCAGATAGAAACTAATGGGATACAGAAAACTCTTGGTTACCACCGTTTGGTTACCTAGATTTTTGAAGACCAACTAATGTAGTCTTATTCTGTCTTTTCTGAGGCCAACAGGAGATTTGTTGAGACAATTAAACTATGCTTTTTGGATCTGGTATCTTTTCTTTTTTAATTGCTTTCAATTACTGAATAAAGATGAATGAGTAAAAATCCACAGAAACTGTCAACAAACGAATCCCTGGACATCATAAACATGCGGAATGTCACACACACAAAGATCTCCTCTACTTTCTCTCCTCCTCCACATTTTCTCCCATTTACATCCACACCTAATAATGACATGTGCCTGTTTTGATTCTTTACAAGGCTTTGTCCTGGATCCATGGATGGCATTCTAATTTGAAATCTGAAAAAGGCTGCTGCTTATAATGAAGCAGTGATAGTGACATAATGCAATCTTGCAGCTCTGAAAATGTCTTTCATTAAAATTGTCTTGTTAGCATGCTGAGCAATTATTCTTGAGCTGAAAATTTCAAAGTTTTAAGCGAATTAAAATGGGCTATGTTCTTAAAGCAAAACTTTCCAGAGAACATTGTCATTTCATGAAATTGTAAACTAATTTAATTGCCTTGGTGTATATTTAACTCCAAGGTGTGTTAATGAGAGGTGACACATCTACTAAAACAATGAAGTAAATAGCTGGAGCTTTACTTCAAAGCCTATCAGAAAGGGAATTCTGAAGTTCAGAAGTCAACATACTCAGATTTGTTTTTCAAAAGTTTATTATGTGGTGGTTTCAAACATTCACCATGCTTTTATTTACTTAAGAAATATTCAATGAAATACAGTGGCTCAGTGATGCAGTGGCTCAGTGGCTAAGACACTGAGCTTGTCGATCAGAGGTTGGCAGTTCGGCAGTTTGAGCTCCCGTTACTTGTCCCGGCTTCTGCCAACCTAGCAGTTTGAAAGCACGTAAAAATGCAAGTAGAAAAATAGGAACTATCTTTGGTGTGAAGATAACAGTGTTTCGTGCGCCTTTGGCATTTAGTCATGCCGGCCACATAACCATGGAGACATCTTTGGACAGCACTGGCTCTTTGGCTTTGAAACAGAGATGAGACCTCCCCCTAGAGTCAGGAATGACTAGCACATATGTGCGAGGGAAACCTTTACCTTTATTCAATGAAATTCTTCTGAGCTGGGTGCAAGCTTTGCATTTACTCTATGGTGGCCCAGGGATGCATGTATGCAAGTATCCTTTTGTATAATTACCTGTCTAGAGGTCTGCGGGTTCACTGCCTTTTCCACATTACAATCAAATGCTTAAATGAATTGTAGAAAGAGAGAATTGAAAGGAGATACATAGATGTAGGCTGGGGAATTCTAAAACCGCACATGCTGAGATTGAGAAACATTTCTGTAAAGTTGTAGGAAATGTTTAGTAAGAAGTGAAAATGGATACTAACAATGGAATTGTCAAGAAACCGTTACTGTCAGAGGCAACTAGTATGAAGAAAACCACGTAGCCGTAGGCTTTGTCCTATTGCCCCTTCTGTTTGCAGATAAAGACAAATGGGTAAAAGGGGTGCCATGTGCTTTCTCAGTGTGTGTGTGTGTGTGTGAAAAACCAAGACTTTCCATCTGTTGCACTTAAGATCAGATGATTTTGCTTGATCTTATGTTTAATTGGAGTTAAGCTGCTCTGAATTCTTCTGTTTGGCACACGTGGATATAACAATCTTATTTCATAGGTATCTATAGCACTGGATTGGTGGGCATGATGCAATCTGAATTATAATTGTAACCCAACACACTGCAACACAAGTAGGAAAGCACAGAGCTTGCACCATTACAGCACGATTCACATGTTGCCATTTGGGTGTCATTGTGGTTTGGAATAATATAAAATACCAATGGGGATGAGTGGAGGATCAAAGAAAAAAAAAACAGCCTCTCTCTCTTCCATCCCTTCTCCTTGCTGTCCAATTCCCAAGTTTAAAAAACCTTTGGTAGCCAGGGTGAACTGCAAAATGAAAAGCTACCACACCAAAATCCAATAACTGTCAGATATATTATTTTATTTGGTTCCATCCCAGTTCTTAAGAGACTGTCACTGAACTCCAATTTAGCCAAAGATTAAATAAAATCTGATCAAAGATTTATAGAATTCTGAACTGAGGCTAAGCAGGCCATTGCCATGCCTGGAAAGGTTTCACTGTCAAAAGCGCCAGCTTTAAGTAGTGCTATTTATCAATAGTGCCTGTAGCAATGGAGGAAGATACAGCACCAGTATCTGAGGAGAAAATGCTGTAAATTACCTGGAATTGATCAATGGCCATAAAATGAATGAACCTATCATTGTTGAGTCATGCTTTATGGGATCATGCTAGGTGATGATGGGTGAGGATGGCTTTTCAATTAGAAATGTTTCATTCTTCCCTTTCAAGGTCTAGTGGCTTTTTCCAAGATCTAAATTTGGGTCATGCAGTCTGCTGAGTGGACAGCGGTATGATTATGTCATTTTTTTAAAGCTTGTAAAGGCTAAAAAAAGAAAGGACTTGATTCTGCTGGGATAGAAGTATCTACAATAATATTTTTGTTTTTGTAACACCATATTATGGAATGTACAAAAGTGAGCTGTAATAGAATAGAGTAACAGAGTTGGAAGGGACCTTGGAGATCTTCTAGTCCAACCCCCTGCTTAGGCAGGAAACCCTACCCCACTTCAGACAAATGATTATCCAATCTCTTCTTAAAAATCTTCCAGTGTTGGAGCATTCACAACTTCTGGAGGCAAGTTGTTCCACTGATTAATTGTTCTAACTGTCAGGAAATTTCTCCTCAGTTCTAGGTTGGTTCTCTCCTTGATTAGTTTCCACCCATCCATTGCTTCTTGTCCTGCCTTCAGGTGCTTTGGAGAATAGCTTGACTGCCTCTTCTTTGTGGCAGCCCCTGAGATATTGGAATACTGCTATCATGTCTCCCCTAGTCCTCCTTTTCCTTAAACTAGACATACCCAGTTCCTGCAACCAATGCCAATGTGACATTTTTGTTTATTTTTGTTGTGTATGTTACATAGCAGTAAGTTAACACACTCTCAAAAGAGCTCTAGAAATATTGAAAACAGATCAATTAAATGGAAACTAGTTATTTACTCTTTTAGTGATGTATCCTTGTGTGACTTGGAAGTGTCACATATACAAAGAGATGTGTTGGTTTTATTTCCTCTTTCCATCATAAATTCAATGCGAGCGTTTTATGTAGGGATTGTTGAATTATAGTATGTCTGAATGAAAATGTGCAGCTTTGACATATGACTACTTCTCACTTCCTGCCCAAAGTCTCCAGTCTATTTTTATTTATTTACACCGCTGTCATCTCAGAGGACTCCAGGCAGTCAAAACAAATGAAAAGCATCCAAGTAAATATACATTAAATATCCATGGTGAAATTAACAATAATACAGGGCAGCAAACAGCATCATATGAAATTATTCCCTGAACATTCTTCAAAAGAAGTTTTAAACAACTTTAGCTAAAAGCTAAAAAGACAGGGGGCTAACAATTCTATAAATTGGGGGCTGTTCCTGGAAAACATCAACGGGACTCATTAGACTCTGCATGGTGAAAGTTGCCAATAAAATGAGCATCTAAAAAGCATGCATTCAAGAAAGGGATTTTGACTGGAAAACTTATTTCTGAAGGAACTGAGAAGGTATAGGTCAGGGTCGGCAACGTGCGGCTCTGGAGCTGCATGTGGCTTTCTCATCCCTCTGCTGGGGCTACCTGTCGCCAGTCAGCTCCACAATTAGTAAGGCTTTCAGTTAGGACAGGTAGAGAAAAAAGTTCACCATGCTAGGAGGAATTCCATGGTGGGGGAATCAGCTCCAGAATTAAACAGGGGGCTTCCAGTTAGGACCTTTGTGGGTCTTTGAGTATTTAAGATTGCCGACCCCTGGTATAGGTTAACATCAGAAATTACAGGACGTTATAATGTAAAATCACCACTTTGAGTTGTGCCTGGAAACCCATTGAAAAGCAGTGCAGGGCTTTTAATGTCAAATGTTTGGGCAGCACATACCTTCCAGCAAATGGGCCGCTGAAGTTTGCATCCGTTTCAGTTTTTGAGTAGTCTTCAAGGACAATCCCACGTGGAGTGCACAGTAGCAGTCCAACTGGCAGTGAGCTAACACTGTCACCCGGTGATGGGTATGGTTTCTGAGACAACATCAAAAGGAAGAATATTGGTTAGGCAACACTAATAGCACCTTGCAATATTTATCTGACCTTAGTGAAAATCTAACCGGGATCTGACCCATTTAGTATGGGATGGGAAATCAGTATGGAAACTCAAGCCTTAGATTAGATGATTGGGATAACATTAAAAGCCAAGAATGAAAATGATTTTCAAGTTAATAAGGTTACTTAATGCTCTGGCAATAAAAGGAAAGGAGCAACATGGGAAAAAACGGGACTAAAATTACATAGCAATAGCACTTAGATTTATATACCACTCCATAGTGCTTTAGAACACATTCTAATGTTTACAAATGTCAGCAGTTTGCACCCAATGATCTGCATCTCCATTTTAGCAACCTTGGAAGGCTGAATCAATCTTGAGCCCCATCAGGATCAAACTCCTGATCCCTCAGACTAGTTTGCAATACTGCATTCCAACCATTGGCTCCTTATAGATAACAAAGATCAAACCAATGGTAAAATAAACCAATGAAGGTTGCAAAGTAATGGATAGTGTCTGCTTTTTAGGATCAACCAATCACTTCCAAGTGTTTTCTCTGGACTTAAAACAAGTTTCAGCTCCATTTACCCAGGGAGTGGTTTGTCCATATATCTCTATCAAGGACATTTTCCTTATTCTCTGCACCACCTGTTAGAATGTCTAGCAAAGAGTCCTGCAATACTGATTATTTCAAGATTTTGCTTTCTACCTGTCTTTTGCTGTGAATCAGGCAACCTTCCCTCCCTTGCTGAATCTCCTTTCTAGAAATTGTTAGAGACAAAATTGTTTTAGACAGCCTTCCCCTCAGTTTATATCTGATGCCATCTTTCCATTCCTTTCCTCCCCTTTTTATTGCTTTATTTTTGTTGTGCTTTGTTTGGATGATTGTTGCTTCTAACCATTGCTATTTGTCTTTGTTTTGTTTTCTATGTGACTGTGGAGATTTTATTCTGTTCTGATTGTACTTTTTGTCAACCACCGAGAGTCGTTTTGATTACAGCAGGGTAGAAATGGGTTTAATAAAGGACATAAATGAGATCAGTTCTGAGTGGCCTGTTTGCATTGTTCAACCAATGCTCAGGAGCACATATATACAAATATAAAACTCTGCAGAAACAACACCTTGTCTCTAATTCTATATATGGACATATCAATATTATTTTAATGCACTTATATGTTCTTTTCTTTGCACCAAGTAAAAGTGTGGAGCAGAGACAGCTGTAAAAACTGGATCTGGACTAACCTCTGTATAATTGTCAAATAAATCATTCGTAAACATAATTATTCGTAATTTATCAATTGCCCTGTAGGAAAAAAAATCCTACAAAACATATACAGAATTCTGATTAGACTATCCTACTGGAAGTTCCCCTAACTGTTTTTCCTTTGCTGTTTGATAAATTGCTTTCATAAAATATCTTCCTAACACATTTACTAATTTTGTTATTATCTAATATTATTCAAGATCTGAACAAACTAGACCAAATAACTGAATGAAATAAACCTCTATTTGAGCATGCTATTGAGTTATTGTGTTGCAGGTCGTTCCACCACATGTCTTCAGCACTGGGATGCAGTGAAACAAGCAAAGCAAAGTTTTTAAGCAGAAAGAATACAAATCCAAGGATTTGTTCATGAGGTTCAAAAATATATTGCTAACAAACACAAGGAAATCTCTCATAGTGTCAGCTGTATCTCTAGCAAATATTATCTGTGGACTGAAAAGTGAGTCAGATTTATATATATGATAGATAGATAGATAGATAGATAGATAGATAGATAGATAGATAGATAGATAGATAGATGATAGATGATAGATGATAGATAGAGATAGAGATAGAGATAGAGATAGAGATAGAGATAGAGATAGAGATAGAGATAGAGATAGAGATAGAGATAGAGATAGAGATAGAGATAGAGATAGATATATAGATATATAGATATAGATATATAGAGAGATATATAGATATATATGCTGGTTTTGTTGTATTCGGGTCTTTTCCCGTGTAAGATTGAGATTGCAAAGACAATCTCAATCTTACACGGGAAAAGACCCGAATACAACAAAACCAGCATACCTACACCCGTGAAAATCTACGAAAACAAATATGTATGTATTTATGTATATATGTATGTATGTATGTATGTATGTGTGTTACAACCCCTGGTATGCCCAAATATGGGAGGGAGCTCACTGCTCCCCCTTTTTGTCCTTCGGCTCATTACAGAGGACCATCCAGGCAGAAAACCATATTTTTATTTTTAATGTTGCCTTTTTATATTTGGGCATACCAGGGGTTGTAACACAAATACATACCTATTTCCCTGGCCTGGCTGATAAGGAAGAGAGCCTGTGGCTTAGTGGGAATTACATCGGCCTAATATGCAATACAGCCCTGGTTCGATTCCCAGTAAGGGTATGGCTAGCTGATGAGACCTAAATAGGTTGAAATAGATCTATACTAGTCTCCCTATTTTTATTTATCAGCACAAATACAACACACACACACACACACACACACACACACAAAACTTAATTTCACTCTTGCACAATTTTAGACCAGTATTACTTCGGATAACATTTACAAAACTTACAACTGATTGAGTAATGATTGTTTGAAGTTATGGCAGACCTCCTCAGAACCTAATTTTTAAATTCCACAGTCCCTCCTCATATTCACAAAATTGCATTTTGTGCACTTGGCAACCAAATCACATTTACAGCCTTTTGCAACATCCTACATTCATCTGTCTGTGATTTAAGGTTTTTTTTTTTTTAACCAGAAACTGAAATTTACTTCTGGTTTCCAGCAAAAAACAAACAAACCACAACCCATTGAGTACAAAGTGTTCACTTAACAACTGCTGAATGTATACTTAAA
The DNA here is from genome assembly GCF_964273705.1 of Natrix helvetica. Classification (NCBI taxonomy): domain Eukaryota; kingdom Metazoa; phylum Chordata; class Lepidosauria; order Squamata; family Natricidae; genus Natrix; species Natrix helvetica. Next base: position 10,081,982 of record NC_138561.1, read on the forward strand.
ATGGTATGTAAGAGAATAAAATTTTTTTTTTTTGAAAACAACAACAACTGGTGTGTTCAGTTAACAATGGCTGCAGTAAGAATTGGGTGCATTGGTGACTTGCTTGACAATTAGCATGACTTATGACCATAGTTCTGGCTCAGTTACAATCATAAATTGTGGACTATCTTAAAGTCTCATGTGAGAACTGACTTACTTACAGAGTCCTACATTTAGAGATGTATCAAATTACAGAGAAGTATTTACAAGCCCAATGGACTGCAAGGGGATCAAACCGGGCAATCCTAGGGGAGATCAACTCTGACTGCTCTTTAAAAGGCCAGATCCTGAAGCTGAAACTCAAATACTTTGGCCAACTAATGAGAAGGAAGGACTCATTGGAGAAGAGCCTCATGCTGGGAACGATGGAGGGCAAAAGAAGAAGGGGATGACAGAGAATGAGGTGGCTGGATGGAGTCACTGAAGCAATAGGCGTGAGCTCAAATGGACTCCAGAGGATGGTAGAGGACAGGAAGGCCTGGAGGAATGTTGTGTATCAGGTTTATTAGGGGATTTTAAATTGTGTTTTAACTGTTTTTACTCATCTTCCTTCCTCCTCTATGTATATGTATTCGTTTAGTTGTTTGTGTATTTTTCGTATTGTTCCTATGTGTTTTGTTGTATGCCACCCCGAGTCCTTCGGGAGAGGGTGCGGCTTAGAAATAAATTTTATTATTATTATTATTATTATTATTATTATTATTATTATTATTATTATTATTATTTGCAGCTAACAACAACAATTTGTAAAAATTAAGTTGTGCATAAATGGCCTTGAAATCTGGTAGTTTGGATTCACAATTTCTTTCACAGAAATGTACACTCTTGTTAAATAGCCACACACCTTTTGCCCCTTCGCATATCTTACCATTTTTCACTTTTAGTTATCATCTTACAACAGAGATCTGAATTATAAATATTCTTAATATCAGGCACACCGCACGCTCCCCAATGTTTTATAAAGGAAAGCAGGTGTACACAGATGCAACATTGATTACATCAAAGCAACGGCTCATAGTATTGCTGTCATTGTTATTCAAATAGAACAAAATTTTCCTTCAAGAAGGAAGGCATTGGCCCTTCTGAGGACCTTTCCCCGGTCAGGATTTTATGATTTATTACATTCTTATTATTCATAATTCACATTTCTCTAATCAATCTAGTAAAAAAAAATGCTAGAACTCAAAAAATTATGTACATTAATTTTCATGCATACTTCAAAAAGAAATGGCAAACTGTTTTTATACAACCACTTACGATTATTATGATTATTCAATTCCATATTCCTTTAATTAAACATAGGTATATAGAGAGCTAGGATCCTGTAAAACAAGGTATTAGCCTCCAGCATCAAAACATCAGTGGGATTTTAGACTGTAAAGTGGTGGATGATGGTAGTCCATTCCTTTTTTGGGGATATGGGCTCCTCTGCTGGCAAAAATGATAAAAATAAACTATAGTAATAGATATCATTAAAAATATATGGTGGGGAAGCAATTTATTTTCAAGAACACTTATGGCAAGGATGTTCTACATGAGAGCCATCTTGTGAATAAGTAAACCCTGCAATACTGGGAAATATCTTGGGTGTAGGATAAGAGTGGATGTCCGTTTTCCGGTGGTTTCGGTGGGAGGGACTACGCGTGGGTTTGATACAGCCTGATTGGTCCAAAGACTGAGGGATTTTTCTTTAAGTGTCCTCCTTTCCCTCCTGGCTCCCAGTTCCCTCGGTCTTTGGTCCAAGCTAGTTTGGCTCCTGTGAGGTTGAATTTGAATTATTAATAAATTGGATATTCAGTTCAAAATTATTATTAAACCTATGCTTTAAAGCTTAAGGTTTAAACAGGCTCTCAGGAAATTCCTGAGGGCGGGGGCTCTTCAGGAGCTCCGTTCCTGCGGTGCTAGAAAAGAGCGGCTTTTCTGGGGCTTCAGGCTCACCCAGCAGCTGTAAAAGCCTCCGATCGGCTTTTCACGAGGTTTAGAGCTTAGCGGAGACTCTTATCAGCCCGATCGGCTTGCCGGGGCTTCAAAGAGCTGCCGCGCGACTTCCCGGCTTCAGCAAGTGCCGCCGGGGCTTCAAAGAGCTGCCGCGTCTTTCCCTGCCTGCAAGTGCTGCTCGCAGTCGGCGAGGCAGCTGAAGAGCGATCCAACCTATTTGCTTTGGCTCGTGTGCGAGGCTGATCCCTCAGAGCCAATTTTCAATCGTCGGATCGCTTGATTTCTTCACCCACGAGGCGCGGCGGCCATTTTGGTGTGACCTCGTGGGCGGCGGCCTCATTCCCGCGCTCCTGAAACTGGTGGAGCAGGCCTACAGCGACGGAGGAGAGGCACGCTGAGCCTCTGGCAGCGACTGCAACGAGGCTTGATTCTTGTGACCGACAAACAGCACTTCGGACACGTGAGTGAGTCATGGCCTCCACCACATCTGATGCCCAGGCCAACGAAGGGGTGGAGGAGACCCAGGGCAGGCTTAGGCCCAGAACAGCCGAACAACGCCCTTCTAGAGCAACTGCCAGGGACGAGTCTCGGAGACAAAGGGCCCTGGAAAAACAGGTGGCCAGGGCCGAAAGGCGAGCGCAGGCTTCTAGGCATGACTCCCCCATCAGATCTAGGTCTCCTATTGGGGCACGGTCTCAGGCCTCAGACTCTCCTACCAGGGGCTACAGTCCTTCATCCCCTTCAGTCTCTCCAGCCAGGCCCAGGAGGGAAGTGACCTCCCCTTCTCCATCCATTTCCCCCAGAAGTCACAGGTCAAGATTGGAGGATCCAAGGGAAGGGGGATCTGGAGACTATTTGCCACCAGCTCAATTGGCTCCACAGGATCCCTCCCGGGGCCCTTCAGAGGAGGATCTTGAGGAATTAGAGAACTTGCCTCCCAATATTAAAAGGCTCATTTCTACTGCAATTTATAAGGGTATTTCCTCAGGCCTGGCTCACAGGGATCCTCCCCAGAGTAGGCCTCATCCTGTGGCTGCTGCCATTAGCAGGCCTCAGACTGCTGATAGAGGTCTGGAGAGGTCTAGGGCGGCTTCCCCCTCTGTGGTCAGCGAGGGCTCCTTTTTGGGGGAACCTGCACATGTTACTCTAGGATTTTCTGAGGATGAAGAGGACATCCCAGAAACACCAGGTTTTCCCGGTCTTTTTCCTCCTCTAGCATTTAAGCCTATGCTGCGAAAAGCTAAAAAGACCACACAGATTGGCACGGGGCCCCCTCCGGCTTACCAGCGTAAGGACCCCAATCTGGCCATGTTTATCAATCCTAACACTGAGAAGGAAGTGGTGCCAGCCCCTCCCCTTTTTCTGGAGGTAGTTCAAGATCAGTGGTCTAAGCCTTCTTCTCTTCCTAATCCCAGCAGTAGCGACAAAAGCTATTACAATTTGGAGAAGGCCTTCTCGCAGGCTCTTCAGCTGCCCACAGTAGATGCCCCCGTGGCCTTGTTAGCCAACGCCTCCTCCGTGGTCACAGGTGATGTGGCCGATAAATTAAAACCGGAGGATAAATGAGCGGAACTTGCCCTACGCAAAAACTTTAATGCTTCGGCATGGGCTATTAAGGCAGCCGCAGCAGCTTCTTACTTTAATCGCACATCGGTCATGTGGCTTCGGCAGCTACAAGACCGCATTCCCCTGGAAGATGAGCGACTTCATCAGGACCTTGCCAAGATTATTTCAACCGCTCAGTTCTCGGCGGACGCCACCCTCGACTCCATTAAATTCTCGTCCAGAGCTCTAGCCACCTCTGTGACTTCGCGGAGGCTTTTATGACTCCAAAATTGGCAAATGGACAATAAGTCCAAATGGAGTCTGGCAGGGGCACCATTCTCAGGTACCAACCTTTTCGGATCCTCTCTGGATCCTCTTCTTGTCGAGAACAAGGACAAGAAAAAGGTCCTTCCTTCCAACACAAAAAAGACAGATAACCGTCCTTCAACCTTTCGTAGGTCATACTCTTATAGAGCTTCAGATCAAGATTTCCGCCAAAGCAGATTCACTCCCTATAGGTACGATAGGCAGTATCAACGACCTTATTATCAGGATAGGAACAGGTATCAGAACCAATCCAAACGGCCCTTTCGCGGAGGGGGCGGCCGTCCCTTCCGCAGGGGCAAATGACTCAAATCTGGGTCTACCCATAGGCGGCCGCCTGGCGTCCTTCACGGACCAGTGGGATCGAATCACTTCAGATGCCTGGGTCAGAACGACAGTCAGGGAAGGACTCCGGCTGGAGTTCCTGGTCCCTCCCCCGACGCTCTTCAGAACCTTCCCCCCCCAGGGACCCGGAGAGACGGCGCCTGATGCTTCTCGCGATTCAACACCTGATCGGAATTCGGGCTGTCGAACCGGTTCCTCAGGGGGAGTGGGGTCAAGGGGTGTATTCCAATCTATTCGTGGTCCTGAAGAGCTCCGGGGGATGGAGAGCGATCTTAGACTTGAAGCGCCTCAACGCCTACCTAGTTTACCAGCGCTTCAAGATGTCTTCGCTAAAGTCAATCCTCCTCGGCATCAGACGAGGAGATTTCATGGCATCCATAGACTTAACCGAAGCGTACTTACATATTCCAATTCGGCCGTCCCATCGAAAATTTCTCCGATTTTCCCACGGGGGGCAGCACTTCCAATACAGGGCTCTCCCCTTCGGTTTAGCATCAGCTCCCCGCACCTTCACGAAGGTCCTGGCGGCAATGGCGGCTCACCTTCACTCAAGACCGGTGAGACTCCATTGTTACCTCGATGACGTTCTCGTCCTCGCCCAGTCCCAGTCTCAAGCTGCGAGGGACGTACAGACCACCATTCAGTTCCTACAAGACCTAGGCTTTTCCATCAATTTTCCCAAGAGCCACCTGTCTCCTTCAACGACTATCCTACACTTAGGCACAGTAATAGACTCAAGGGCCGGGCTGGTTCGACTCTCTCCAGACCGGCTATCAAGCCTTCAGAAACTCACCCGCCTCGTCCACTCAAGACGGTCCGTTTCCATCTTGACCCTGGCACAGCTGCTAGGCAAGATGGTATCCTGCATCGGAATCGTCCCGTGGGCACGCCTTCATTCCAGAACACTGCAGTGGACTCTAATCCCATTCCAGAGGCAATTGCTCAGCAACTCTCCGCGGCCCATTCGGATTCTGCCGGATCTTCAGTGGTCTCTGAAGTGGTGGTTGAAACCATCCTTGAATCGCGGGGCCGAGTTCTGGGAACCGGACAGAGTTATCATAACAACAGACGCGAGCCTGTTCGGCTGGGGGGCGGTGATGGAGTCCAGCCTAGCACAGGGACGTTGGTCCAAATCCGACCTGTGCCACAACATCAATTGGCTGGAACTCAAGGCGGCCCGCCTGGCCCTTCTTCATTTCCGGGACCATATTCACAACCGTCACGTCCTTCTCTTGACGGACAATGTGGCAGCGAAAGCGCACATAAATCGTCAAGGGGGGACGCACTCCAAAAGTCTATGGCTGGAGGCACGAAAGCTGGGCAGGTGGGCGGAGAAGAATCTGGCCTCGATCATCTCAGAACACATCTCGGGCATTGCCAACCACCAGGCGGACTGGCTGAGTCGGGCGACCGTGGATCACGGCGAGTGGCAGCTCGACCCGACCATATTTCACAAGATATGTCACCGATTCAGGACCCCTCTGGTGGACCTTTTTGCCAGTCCGAGCAACGCTCAGCTCCCACGCTTCTTTTCCTGCTTCCCAGCTCGACATGCGGAGAACACGGACGCTCTGCGGTGCCCGTGGCCTCCAGGCCTACTTTATGCCTTTCCTCCCATTCCATTGATTCAGGGCACCCTGAGGAAAATTGTTTTGGAGAGGGCCCTAGTCATTCTGATAGCCCCGTTTTGGCCAAGACGCCCGTGGTTCGCGGACCTCATCCAACTGTCCGTAGCTCCCCATTGGAGGATTCCACAGGGGGAGGTAACCTTATTCCAAGGGGTTCTTTGCCATCCGGAGCCCCAGTGGCTCCAGCTGACCGCTTGGCTATTGAGCGGAGCCTCCTAAGGGGCGTTAATCTTTCAGCCAAAGTAATATCTACCATCGAAGCTTCTAGACGCCCCTCCACCACGCGTATTTATAACTCAACGTGGTCAACCTTTGCTACCTGGTGTGGGAGGTTTAGCATTGACCCGACCTCGGCCTCGGTCGCGGAGGTCCTGGAATTCCTACAACACGGGCTAGATCGTGGGCTGTCCCACAATACGTTAAAGAGGCAGACAGCGGCCCTGTCGTCCATTCTTTCGGGGGTGGGGACTGGTTCTCTGACTCAGTCAGCATTGGTAAAGAGGTTCCTCAAGGGCGCTGCTAATCTATGTCCCCCCCCCCGGTACATAGGTTTCCCACCTGGGACTTGGCGCTAGTCCTTAGGGCAATGACTGGGGCCCCCTTCGAGACCCTGAGGACAGTACATCTCAGATTCCTTACCTTAAAGGTAGTTTTTCTAGTGGCCGTTACTTTGGCCAGACGCATTTCCGAACTGGGCGCCTTGTCATCCAAGGAGGACTTGTGTCAGTTTCACCAAGATAGGGTCGTCCTCAGACTGGACCCGGTCTTCCTGCCAAAAGTCAATTCCGTGTTCCATCGATCTCAAGAGATCATATTACCTAATTTTTGTCCGGCTCCTGTCCACGAGAGGGAGGTCAGTTGGCATCGTTTGGATGTCAGGAGGGCTCTACGCATTTATCTCAGGCGCACCTCCTCTTTTAGATGGTCGGAAGCCTTATTTCTGTCCTTCCTACCAGGGACCCTGGGGGCTAGGGTATCCTCTGCCACCATTGGCAGGTGGGTCCGGCAGGCAATTTCGGAAGCATACCAGGCCTCACACCTGACACCCCCTCAGGGTATAACGGCACACTCTACTAGGAGCGCGGCCACCACTGCCGCCTGGGCGACTAGGGCTCCACTGGAGGATATTTGTAGGGCGGCCACCTGGGCCTCTCCCTCTCCCTTTGTCAGGCACTATCGCCTCGATCATTTCGCCTCGGGTGATGCGGCCTTCGGCCGTAGAGTGCTCCAACAAGTGGCGACCCCCCCTTCCACGTTGAGTTCTTCCCACCCTGGGACGTAGCTTGGGTATGTCCCACGCGTAGTCCCTCCCACCGAAACCACCGGAAAAAGAGCGTTGGTCCTTACCTGAATGCTTATTTTCGGTGGTAAAGGTGGGAGGGACTACTTTCCCGCCCAAAGTATAGAGGGGTCGGGGGGGTCGTTAATTATGATTTATTGCTATTGCTGTTGTGTTCTGTGTATTGTTTTCCACGGTTATTTCCTTACATATGAATATCAGCTTTTCCATGCAACCTCGGGAACTGGGAGCCAGGAGGGAAAGGAGGACACTTAAAGAAAAATCCCTCAGTCTTTGGACCAATCAGGCTGTATCAAACCCACGCGTAGTCCCTCCCACTTTACCACCGAAAATAAGCGTTCAGGTAAGGACCAACGCTCTTTCTCCAAATGTTACCAGGCTAGGTAACAACTTCAGTGGATTTTGGGGAATGTTGGTGTCAGTGTTCTTCTGCTTATAAGGGATTTGTGTGGTCAGTAGGTGTTGTGATGGGAGGGTCATGTCAGCTCCGTTGACCCTTATCAGCCACCAATTTAGTATTGAATTTTAGTTGACTAGATCAGGGGGTGTCAAACTCACAGCCCATGGGTCGAATGTGTCATGCGCTGGCTACTCCCCCCCCCATTTTAGCAAAGGGAAAAAAGTTGTGATACGTCATGTGATGGCAACATGACAATGCAAGTTTGACATCTCTGGACTAGGCTTGAATAAATCTAAGCTGCAATCTAACCAGTGGTTTTGATTCTTTGTGACTAACAATGTGGCCACGAAGTCACCAGGAGTTGAACTTAATTCAAAAAAGACCTTATTTGTAGGATATATGAAGGATGATATTTCATAAGAGCCTACCTGTCACTCTTCAGCTGTGGTAGAACTAAAAGTGTCAACTAGTATTGTCTTGCTTTAGGAAGCTAGAGGATGTCAGCTAGGTGAAATATGACTTAAAGGACTTTACAGTAATCTCAGTTCAAGTGTGCATTTATCTGCAAATGTAGGCCTTTTTCTAGGCTTATGTGGTGGAAAAGCATCCTTAAGACTGAGGTGTCAACAGGTGCTCTGTAATCACCCAAATGTGTGCAAATCATATTTTCTCCTTCAAATCTAAAACACTGAGTGATCCATCTAGTTGATAACATACGAGGCTACTCTTTTCCCCTTAACTCTATTACACTCATTTGTAATTCTTGAAGATTATGGTTTTTTTTTAGTGTACTAGGATATTCACTCAATGTAAATTCATCAAATTAGCAGAAGTAACAGAAGTAGCAAAGGAACAGAAGTAAAATCTCACAGTATGTGACCCGTGTTTCTGAAAGGGATTACATTTCTCTACTCCTTCCCCTTCAGGAAGGCATCACTTCTTATGTTCACATTTCTATGAAATGGAGATAAGTGTATTGTTGAAAACATTTTAATTTTCCAACTGTTGGTGTCTTCAAGTTCACTTCCTTGACTTTACTAGTGAGATTTGAGCCTCAAAAGAAAAGCTTCCTCTAAATTTGCAAAACATATTTCTCATCTGTGACATGTTCCTCCGTTAGAACACCCTCAAAAGAAAGCTGCTCGAGAGACAATGAGTTTAGGAGATGGAAAAGAGCCCATGAAACTGGCACATTCCTAAATACCATCACAGAAAATCATCTTGGTTACAAGCCAAAAAAGAAAAAAGAAAGACCATTAGCAAAAAGGGATGGGAAGTGAAGCAGTGACATACAGGTGATAGATATTTTAAATTTCAAATTACAAACTCTGGAAAGAATGCTGTCTTTATATGCATCATTAACCATCTGTGGGTCTATAAGCAAATGCATGAATACAGTAGACCAGGGATAAAGGCAAATAAAATTGCCTTATAATAAAGCAGATCATTTAGCTCATCAAATCATTTATCTAGACTGACTCATAACAGCTGTCCAGACTCTCAGGATAGTCTCCCAAGTATCCTTTAACGAGGAACTTCTTCATAATCAAGACTGATAGCAGAAAGGGGGAAGAGCTGGAGCCAAATTTTTCTCCAGAAGGGGAAACAGTTGGAGATGAAGACTAGAAAACCGATCTCTTCCTTTTCTATACTAGTGGTGAAGTGGTGTTATAAGAAAGAAACAGTAAGTATCGATTGAAAAATCAATACTCAGTGAGCAAAGTTTCCTATTGTGAGCAATCATGACAGGGGTTGAAAACCTTGTGACTCTAAAACCATCTGACCATCCCTACTTTTTACCTGCCTCTTTAGATTCATCCATTGCTTGAAGAACTAGGACATGGCTACTGATATTAAGGTTTAATAAACTGTTCTCTTCTCTATTGCATTTTGGGCTGTTCTTAGTGCCAAACTAACCTGTTCCCTGCCAGATGAATTCATAGCTGTTGCAGCTATTAAACAGTGCAAAAAAAGACTTTAGCAGTTTTCCATGGGACTCTCTTGTCTGTAAAACAAATGTTCTACTATTGAATGTTCTACTATGGCCCTATGAGATAGGAGAATTTGTGCCTCCTTTGGTGACAGTACCTCAACCAAATTTACCACCTTGAGCTTTCTGAGTAAAAGAATGTAAATATAATATCTAAACATTGACAAATTCACCATCAATCAATGGCAAAAGGCAGCTTTACTTGGTGCATCTTACATTCTGTAAAGATACCTTTAACACCATTGTTGGAAGAAATGTCCTACACCATCAAAAAATTGACATCTGTCTATCCCAGATCCTTGATAGGTGGACTTAAATGCCAAATGCATCCTGGTTGGCTGTGCGACAAACAATATTATATAAAATAATTGTCAAAATAGTAGTAGTACTTAAACTGATATAGCGCTTTACAGCCCTCTCTAAGTGGTTTTGCAGTGTCAGCATTTTTTCCCCAACAATTTGAGTCCTCATTTTACCCACCTTGGAAGGATGGAAAGCTGAGTCAACCTTGAGCCTGGTGAGATTTGAACTGCCAAAATTACGGGAAGCCAGCAGTCAGTAGAATTAGCCTGCAGTTCTGCACTCTAAGCACTGCGCCACTGCGGCTCATAGGGTAATGGGTAATTATTCCAACTATATCAATATTATTGATATAATTCAGGAGAAAGAACCCCATTATTTGGATACAGAAGGACTTCAGTTTATAGCATCTCTTGAAAGGTTCTTGTTTTTGATAGACAGCAATTGCAAGTTAAATAATGAACCCTACATTATGGGTGGGGTAAGTTAATGTCATCTTAATGTAGCACTGGAAACAAATTTCTTGTGTATTAAATCACACCTGTCCAATAAAGAATAAGATTGTCATTTTATAAACACGTTCTCTACGACACAGCTACACTATATGATAATGCATGCAAATAAATTGATAATGATAATGTTCATATAATCATATTATTATGATATGATAATGCATGTGAATGAATGTGAATAATACAGTATAGGATTCTGGATATGAATAAATTCTATGAAACTAATTTCTGCTGAAATGAATAAGTGTGTGTGTGTGTGTGAGAGAGAGAGTGTATACACATACACACACTTTAAACAATTTCTTGAACAAGAAAGAACATTTGACATCTTTTCAGAATGTTGAGTTTGACTATGGCCTTTTCCAAAAGTGTAAAAGGAATTAAGATTTACTTCAGGGAAAATGTTCAGCCTTCTTAGGAAAACAAATTGCAGCTTGATAAGTTGAAAGAAAGATAATTTGAAATAAGGAAAATAATAAAAGTCAAGCTGTCTGTCATATATTTATGAGATACAGTTTTCCTATTATTTATTATATATCATTTATACACACAGAGAGTACATGCTACTAGAATAATGCAAACAATTTTGAGAAGTTTTCACATGGGAAATATTAGCAGCAACACTTTGCTGCAGATTTATAGAAGCATAGGCAGCAGAGTAGAAAAATAAAGTTTAACAGACATGAAAAACAACCCCCCTGCGCTCCCCCCGTTTATGGCACGCAAGCCAAAAATGGTTTGCCATTGCTGAGCTATTGGTTAGCCTGCACAGCTCGAGACTGATTGTGTGACCAGACATTAAGGATGATCCAAGCTATGGCCAGTGAAAAATTCAACAGCCTGTTCATAAGAGCGACTTAGATCATTTTGTTCCTGTTCTTTTTTATTGATTGCCTATTTTTTTTTCCTGGACCAAAGTAAGTTATAGAAACTGGCCTTTATTAGTTTTAAGACAGACATTTGAGCCTCTGCTCACTGGATCACCAGTAATAGTTGAGAGACTAATAAATATTAGGAACAGATTTTTTTTCTGTGATAGCCTCATGTATTTGCCATTTCCAAGGCTGCATGCACCCATTGGGTTTGCTATCCTTCAGCAGAAATTTAAGCATAGTTTGTCTTGGTCTGTATACAGTTAATTTGGGTGTGCTGTGTGTTTTAAGATGATATTTTCCCTCTGCTCTTTCATTTAATATATATTTTCTTTTTATGAATTATTTATTGAATATTGCTTTTCATGTTCTGATGATGCATTTTGTACCTTTTAAGTTATCCCTTCTTGAGTGTAAAGAGTGAGTTGCTAATCCATTAAACCAGACTAAATGAATTTGTCCGTGCTTTTACATTAAAAGATGCTAGAATCATTTGTCAGTGCAATTATTTGTAACCCCGGCCTCCTATTCCTGACCTTTATTATTTCCACTAACAGCTGTTTGTCTTGCAAAAGTTATTATCAAGTGTTGAAGATAAAATCTTTCTGGTTGAAAAATGAGATGGGGCCATTCCTATTTCCAGAATTAGAGCTTTAGCCCAATAGACAAATTCCTTATGAATTAGATAGCTTCAAATAGCAAACAGCAGCCCTAAGGACACAAAAGCCAGCTCACTCTCTTGGTAACAAAAGCTTGTGACAGACCTAAAGAGCAGCGTTCAAGCTGCTATCACAATGGCTTCTGCCAAACAACCAGATGCTCCTACTAGACAATTCCTTTTGCAACCAGGGAGGGGGGGGGGAAACGTCAGGCCTACTCAAATGTCACAGAAAGAGCAAAAACAGAACAATGGTGCCAGGAAGGAATGAAGGATGGCTCAGTTTTATTTGATATGTGTAGCCTCAGTTTCTGGAAGGGTGGGATTGGATGGGGAAAGGGGCAGACTAGCAAAACCTTTGACCATATACTCAATCCTTGAACTTCTTTCAGATATCAGGCGCCTGGGATATTTTTGCCCACAAGCCTAGTTTTGAATTGGATCTTGATTGGGGTGACTCCTCCTCCTCCTCCTCCTCCTCCTCCTCCTCCTCCTCCTCCTCTTCCCCCTCCCCCAATATTATTACTGCATTTCTGTTCTTCAAGGAGCTTGTTCTCCATTGCTTCCAGGTACTTAATCACTGGATAAAATTTTTTGCCTTACTGAATATGAGCTCCTAAGTTTTATTCTGCAGTCCAGGAATAAAAACAAAATCAAACTCTAGTTTTCTAAATTCCTGATTTGTTAAAGTCAATCTTGTATTTCACGTATAAGCTGCAATTATACTTAACCTTGAGTTCACTTCAGGAAACAATGTCCGGGGCATATTGCTGCATGCTATCACAATAATGGAAGATGGGCCATTAGAGCAATATAATAATTCCAGAATCAGTAAGGCACTGTTAACACTTAAATATAGGCAACTTTTCATGCAAGGTTTCCTAATCTTCAGAGGGTTCTTCGGGACGTTTTGTTCCAATTATGCCAACAACTTCTCCATAGAAATTACTTTTTGAAGCCTTTATAATGAGTGATGGAGAATGGCTTGTGAGGTTTCAATTCTCCTGCCTTGCACTGCTCTCTAGAGACAGCAGAAAAGTGTAAATCTCATGAATCAATTCAACTGTTTAGCTGAACTGTTTCTGACGTAGGTGTTTTCTTTCTACAGGAAACCTCATGGAGAAAGGCTTGCTGGGACTGCTGTGTTTTATTCAAAGGTAAAGTTTTTTTGGGGGATGTTTTGAGTGAGATATTCAAGTCTTTTATTTCAGCTTTCTTTTTGAAGATGAATGGGGGCGCGGAGGAAGACAATCTTTATGAAAGTGGATTTATAAGTTTGACATTGTAATGTAAAAACATACTTTGTCTGCCAGGTACTTTAGGATATATTTTATTAAAGGCCATAAGCATGTGATGTTTGCGAGGCGAGATCATAGAATGGTTGGAAAAGGCTGATGCTTTCCTTCTAGCTCTTTCCTTAATCAAATAACAAAAAACAACAACACCCTTTTGTAACTTTTTTTGTAACCTTTTTACACAAGGGGTAATAGCACTGATAGCCTCAGAATGAATATTAAAGGCCTTCTATTGATTTTGCACACCATGCTGGTTACTCTCAGGGTGATATGGCAAGCATCAACCAGCTTCCAACAATGCAAGTAAGTAATAATTTGACAGAGCCAACTGAATTACAATTTTAACATTTCAGCAGACAAAGAACGAGTGACTAACACAAAGCATTTAAGGAATCTATTTAGGCAAATGAATTTGTCATGTTTGTAGCTTCATTGCAATATGTCCGTAGGCAAGAACTGACAATTTAATATGGATGGATTCAGATATTGCGCTAAATCGTAATGTGGTTTCTTTGGTTTTGCGTTACTGGACTGTTTAAACCAGGAATTGATATTCAGTGTATTGCACAAACCACTTTATTGCATTCAACTAATAAGAGTTAAAACAAGGCTTACAGAGCAGGGGAGAGAGCTCTCACCATTGCGCTTCATAACCTCCGGTTGAGCATTACGTGTAAACAAAACCACTTGTAATAATGTTTGAAATGAATGAATGAAGACAATGAATCCAACAATCAACACCTTTTGTTTCTTTAGCAGCCTGATGTATTGTACTTCCAAGACTCTGTTTGACAAATAATGCAGTTGACTCTAAACAAACCTGCAAACTTAGCTGGAAAGAGAATTACAATTACAATTATGGATATGTATTTAAATTAGTGCTGGGTACAGACACTATTCTTTCTTCCACTACAGGCATTCTATCACTTTAGTGGAAGAGAATTTCAAGTGTAAATTACTTTAAAAGAGAAGAATATCTGAGGTCATGGGCAGAGTGTGGTGTCCTTGTACTATTTTGCCAGTATGGTGGCCACCTGTTGTAGGTGCAAATTGAATTTTTCTTATTGAACAATTATTTGTCCCACAGTTGGCAGCATCTGTAGCTACTTAGTCAATCCAGTTGCAAGGCATAACAATGTTAGGGTTGGAAAATGGTTGAATTTCTCCTTCCTGGAGAAACCATCTACACGGCTCTTCTGTTCAAAACTTTGAAAGAGAATATCAAAAGGCTGCAGGCATTTACTTTTAATAGAGACTCCTATTCGCTTGTGCTCAAGCCAGCTTTACTAGTAGCAGGACTTTGTCTCTGGGAGTGAAGAAAGAAGCTGCTGTAATCATCTTCACTGGCAACCATCCATTTGGCTGCCTCAGAGGAAAAAGGGAGACAATTAAACCCCTGAGCTGGACTCTAGATGAAGGCGTTAATCTTGAATGTAAATTTCAGAAGAGAGAAACCTTCTGGTTGCTTGCTCCAATGAACACAATATATTGGGATAATGATGCCTACATGTAATGTGCTGCTTAGAGCCTGAGAAAAAAAGAATGTCTGGTTTGTAAAACATTACAAGCAGAGAATATTTGCATTTTTCCTTTGCTAGGAAAAATGGGTAAGCATTGCTGCAGTCCATCAACAAGTGGCTAGTAAGAAGATTTTTAAAACTCTCACTGTAAAAAGAACCAAGTGATAAATTGGGGGATAAACTATATATCGAGTGGCTAATATTTCTGTTATTTAATTCTCTTTCCCTTTCAACAAGTCTTCTCTGGCTGCAAGGAGCTGCTAAGGATTGGACATTACATTTCATCTGTACCAAAAATTTAGACATCAGGAAGAATCTCTGGTTGTTGAAACTCATCCTTGAGAGCATTGTTGAATCTTCTAGGAATTTGCTTCTCCAGCATAGAATAGAATAGAATTCTTTATTGGTCAAGTGTGATTGGACACACAAGGAATTTGTCTTTGGTCCATAAGCTCTTAGTGTACATAAAAAGACAAGATACATTCATCAAGAATCATAAGGTACAAGCATTTATCTCCTTTTGAATTCAACACAGTTATACAAGGCCATAGTATTTCTTTACAGATGTTCCTCAACTTGCAACTATTTGTTTAGTGATTTGTTTAGTGCTGATTCAGTTCTACAAAGGAATTATTGAGTCTGACATCTGCACCTCCATAACTGTCTGGTTTGGCTCTGCAACCCAACAAGACAAACACAGACTTCAACGGATAATTAGAACTGCAAAACAACAATTGCTACCAACCTGCCTTCCATTGAGGACCTGTATATTTGTTAGGAACTGGTGCGATTAAGCACTAGCAATGAACCCCAGGTCGAGGTTATAACAGAGCAACCCTGTAAAGTATACTCAGCGTGTGATAGATAAAGCAACCACACTGAATAATGGATAGTAAAGTAACAAAATAAATATTTACTTTTTGAAGAATATAGCAAAATCCATAAACACAGCCAAAAAGTCATACACAGAAAAAGCAGTCCAATACTACCAAGATAACTTGGATACAAGTAGCAAATAACTTACACACAGTAAGTAGTAGCAACAGTAGTAACAGTTAGGCAGCAGTTATCATACATCAATCAAGAGAGAGAGAGAGAGAGCAACAACATCAGCTGCAATTTAAAGGCTGTAATCTACTAATTAGCAGAGCTCCTCTCTTAAAGATACATAACATGCCTTGTGCAATATATTGTCTACCCAACTTGTTGGTTACACCCTAACAATATTGCTCCAGTCAAAAAGAGTGCTATGAAAATATCTACAGACCCCTCACATCCTGGACATAAATTGTTTCAACTTCTGCCCTAAAAACGACTCTATAGAGCACTGCACACCAGAACATCTAGACACAAGGACAGTTTTCCCCCCAAATGCCATCACTCAGCTTAACAACTAATCGCCACAACATTGTCAAATAATTTACTAAGACTGTATTACTATTCTTCTCCTCCTTCCTAGTACCTCTTCCCACATATGACTATAACCATGTGGCTTGTATCTTTCAATTTATATTATTTTATTTGTTCACTAGTATGATTTGATAGCTTATTAGTAACCTTGACTATCACTAAGTTTTGCATCTTTTTATTCTTGATGAATGTATCTTGTCTTCTTATGTACACTGAGAGCATATACACCAAAGACAAATTCCTTGTGTGTCCAATCACACTTGGCCAATAAAGAATTCAATTCTGTTCTGTTCTATTCTGTTCTATTCTATTGTTACAATGGCATTTAAAAAATAGACTTCAGTGAGTTCTCACTCTTATGGCCATCGCAGCATCCTCAAGGTCATGTGATTGGAATTCAGGTACTTAGCAACCAGAATGCATTTATGATGGTTGCATCATCCTGGTGTTGCGTGATCACCTTTGGCAATCTTCCCAATTGGCTCCTGACAACAAAGTCAATCAGAGATGCCAGATTCTCTTAACAGCTGCAGTGCTTTGCTTAAGAAACATGACCAAAATAGTAATAAAATCGGGCAGGATTCACTTAGTGATGTCCTTGCTTAACAATGGAAATTGTGGTCTCAGTTGTCGTCGTAGGTTGTGGACTATATAAAAAATTAAAAAAAAGATGTTGAGACTCTAGAAAGAGTGAAGAGAAGAGCAATCAGGATGATTAGGGAACTGGTGGCTAAAACATATGAAGAATGTTTACAGGAACTGGGCATGGATAATCTAGTGAAGAGAAGCACCAGGGAAGACAGGATAGCAGTGTTCCAATATTTGAGGGGCTGCCACAGAGAGGAAGAGGGGGTCAAGCTATTTTCCAATGCACCTGAAGGCCAGACAAGGAATAATGGATGGAAACTGACCAAAGAGAGATTCAACCTTGAAATAAGGAGGATCTTTCTGACAGTGAGAACAATCAACCAATGGAATAGAAGTTGCCTTTGGAAGTTGTGGGACTTGAGACTCACTTGAGACTTTCAAGAAGAGATTGGACTGTCATTTGTCATAAATGGCATAGAGTCTCCTGCTTGAGCAGGAGAGGGGGTTGGACTAGATGACCTATAAGGTCCCTTCCAACTCTGTTAATCTGTTAAATCTGATGTTGGTCCAAGCTAAGAGAGGTTCTGAAAGCTATTTGTATGCAGATATAATGAATTTATTTTGAATGAACAAGTAAACTTGACCACAGCCTAATACGATGCATTTCTGAATTATCTGAAACTGTCCTATTAAAAATAGCGACTATGGCTCTACTTCTTTATTGTTACACGGATTTGTGCAATTCACTGATTAATACAAGGTCCTTATTTTGCCCTTCTAGAAGCAGCAAACGCAAATGTATATCAAACGAGAGAGGGTGGGAATGGAAAGAAATGTATTACACATCTGGTAATTTTGTCTTTTATTTATAACCTTTGTGATCATGCCATAATTGATTCCAAGGTGTAATTCAAACATGCAATTTTCTGCCTGTCTCTATATTTTAAATTTCTGTCACTTTGACATCTATCAGGATGATTTTTTTAAGGTAAAGTGGAGATAATCATTGCACAGGTTTTTATTATAACTTCACACGTTTGCATAAACCTTTAAAATTATTTTTTGCTCATTCATTTACCAAACAGATAATATTTATGACAGTTGTATTTCTTTTGCTCTACAACGGCTGATTAACAACCATAAATTTAAAATAACGATGATCAACAAGCAAGGAATAATTATACACATATGAATACTCCCCCTCCAACTTGCTCTATTTTTTTTTTAAAGTAATTTTATGACTATTCCTTCTGGAAGAGGAAGGAGATGCAAATGAATGACATTAACTATTTTATTTAGGATGTTTACTTATGAGATCCTTTTCTGAAATAATAAATTCTTTAGCGTCAAGGTAAATGCCAGTTTTCAAATGTTAGAGGTTTCTATGTGGGTAGAAATGAAATATTTTACATGATTTATAAGAAGTGAAGTGAGGTTGAGAGCAAGAATAAATAAAAATGAAATCCAGACTGCTGTGAGGAAAGCAGAAATATTTATTCCTAAAAGCAAAGTGCTTTGCCTTAGGAATAGCTGCAGAGAAATGGGGTACAGCGATGTTGTTTTATAGGGGCGCTTGTCCTAATTGTGGAAGTGTCTACATGCTGATTCTAGGATGATACTTGTCGGTGTGTGTAGGTATGTGTCATCTATGATGTTTATTCTTGTGAACATGCAGTTCCTCTGGGAGACCAATTTAATTAACTCTATTTGTGATTATAGACCTTATCCTTTGATATGTGGATTAGGTCTGGGTAACTTATTTGAGGAAACCTGAGTAAATGATTTCCCTCCCTCCCCCCTTTGCTATTTTTACATGATTAACTTAGTTTCAGCCTGACTGTCAATTATCTAGTGAAGATTCTGATTCTCAGTCCATTGTGGATTCTATTAATGTTTTAAGGGAAGATGAAAACACTATAAAGAATAAAAAAATATTTTGATATAAAACTTCCCACAATTTTATGTCACTGTTTTTCTTCCTGCTATAAGGAGGAATGGACACAGTTTGTCATTAATAATGGCTTTATTGGAACTTCTGTTAAGATAACAATGCCAACCATATCAAAAACTTGGGCACCACTTTCGGTCATTATCATGGGCAACTTTCCAAAGCATTAAGGGAGGAACATGGCAAGCATCATTGCCCGAATGGTAGACAATATTTAGGTCATCAAATAAACCTATTTTAGCACTGTAGAATGGTGAGAACATACATAAATTATTTTATCATTCAGATGAATATTTTGGTTTTAGTTTGATCTCCATAACAATCCCTTGAAATAAGTTGGGCAGCAAGAGAGAGTGTCTGGCACAAATTATTCACTGACTTTCTAAAACTTAAGAACAAGCTTCAACCAGGGTCTTCCCAGTCCTAATCCAACAAGTTCGTCTTAGTTCTTAATCAGAGAAAATCAGCAAACTTTTTGAAATGGTAATGGGCATGTTTAACATTTTGAGAGTATACTAAGGATGCTATCCCAAAATTCTCACCACCGTGGGCAATATAAATATTAGTGAGAAAATTAGTGATGTAACTCACTACTACATTTATTTGTTAGGATGCTTTTTTTCCAGCCTATGTTTGTTTGTTTTTTAAATAGCTCATATTTTTAACCAGAGCACTGGTCTGTCGCCTTTGGGCTTTCATTTTATTTACTGAAGATATCTACATTGGGCACAGAGGCTTTCTTAAAGTCGAGATGATCCTTCAGCTCATGCTTTGCTTTGTAACAATGAATGCATTTATTTCAGGTGGGATAAGAAGCAACCGGGGACTCCCTGAATCTTTGGATATATTGGGCAATTTTGGTATGGATAATGGGAGAGCCCATGATGGCATGCTGTCTCCAAAGCTCCATGGTGCAGACTGGGATCACCTCTGCTAATCAATGAAATCTTTATTGGGGTCGTAGACCAGCATGAGAAAGGTGGGATACAGTCAGTAAAAAAATGAGAATCTAACAACAACAAAATGATGGAAAGCTGGGAGATATAACCCATACTCAGGGAGGAAGCCCTATATCATTTCGGTCAAATGGTTGTACAATCTTTAAGAAGAGATTTCTTTCAGTGTTGGAGAATTCACTTTCAGTAGGGTAGCATAGAGGTTAGTATGTGGAAGACTATATCTGTCAAGTGATACAGCACTCTAATATGGCAAACTAGGCATGGGATACCATCCCACAAATGTTGAGCATTTTTGAGCAGAACGTTACAGATACAAAGTTGGAAGGGACCTTGTAAGTCATCTAGTCCAACCCCACCCTCCCACCGCCCAAGCAGGAGACCCTACACCATTTCTGACAGATGGCAGTCCAGTCTCTTCTTGAAAGCTTCCAGGGATGAAGCTAATAATAATAATAATAATAATAATAAATTTGGATTTATTAGCCGCTCCCTTTCCAAGTAGGACTCGGGGCGGCGTACAATGGAGCATATAACATAAAATACATAACAACACCAAACGTACATACATACACAACACATATACATATACACGGAGGAGGAAACAAATTACATCAATAGACAGTTAAAAATCTACTTTAAAATACCCCAATTGTAAAAACCCAATAAAATTAATATTTAAGAACAATTTAAAAAACAGTTTGGAGGAATGGGAAAATTACGATTGCGATTGAGCCAGGCCGGATAATTGAAAGAGGTGGGTCTTCAGCTGTACACGGAAGGAGCGGAGATCGGAAGTAATCCTGATGTCACGGGGGAGGTCATTCCATAGGGCTGGGCCCATCACAGAGAAGGCTCTGCTCCTGGGTGTCGCCCCCCGACACTGTTTGGCGGACGGCACCCGGAGAAGTCCCTCTCTGTGTGAGCGAATTGGTCGTAGGGATGTGTGCTCCCACAACTTCTGAAGGCAACTTCTGTTCCATTGGTTGATTGGAAGAAAATGTAAGAAAATGTAAGAAAATGCCTCCTTATTCCCAGGTTGAATCTCTCCTTGTTCAGTTTTCATCAATTATTCCTTGTCTGGCATTCAGTGCCTTAGAAAATAGCTTGACCCCTTCCTCTCTGTGGCAGCCTCTCAAATATTGGAACAATGCTATCATGTCTCCCCTGGTCCTTCTCTTCACTAGACTAGCCATGTCCAGTTCCTGTAACCATTCTTCATATGTTTTAGTCTCCAGTCCCCTAATTATCCTGATTACTCTTCTCTGCACTTTTTCTAGAGTCTCAACATCTTTTTTTATAGTATGGTCACCAAAACTTGATGCAGTACACTAGGTGTGGTCTTACTAAGGCTTTATAGAGTGGTATTAATACCTCACTTGATCTTGATTGTATCCCTCTGTTAATGCAATTTAGGATTGCATTGGCTGCACACTGCTGGCTCATATTTAGCTGATTGTCCACTAAGACTCCAAGATCCCTCTCACAGTTACTGCTATTAAGCCTGGTTTCACCCAGTCTATATGTATACTTTTAGTTTTTCTTCCCTAAGTGTAAGACTTTACTTTTCTCTACATTTAATTTAATTTTGTTAGATAGGGGCCAGTGTTCAAGTCTGTCAAGTTCCATCTGGATCTTGAGCCTGTCTTCTAGGGTGTTATCTATTTCTGTCAGCTTAGTTTTTACCCATTACCCAGACTAGGTAAAAATATCAGTGCTAGTAAGGAGTGGGATGGAAAACCCCTTAATAGCACTGATCATGTTACCTACTCTGGGTCCCTCATTTCAATCATGAGCTACAAATATTCTCCTTTATAAGTGAATGGTTCTAAGTTGAGGACTACCCGTAATTTTTCAAAGACTGGGGGTGCAATCCATTTTATCAAATTCTCTTCTTAATTGTATGGAAGCCTTTATTAAATCTAATCTCGTTTGGAACTAATTATAATGGAAAAGGTCAGTCATAAGATTTTCTGCATAAATGTCAGAAGAATATTGGCAGTATCTTGTTTAATCATGGCTCGTTTAAAACACAGTAACTAGATTTTTTAAAAGGGGGAAAACTGGCAAGGGAGAACAAAGTATACTTTTATGAGTAGGGAGGGGGAAAAAAACCTGTTAAAACATTTTATACCTGAGATGGTTTGTGATCATTGCTATAAAACCATATCTAAGGTGAAAGCTAAATTGACATCTAGTAAGAACAGGGGACAGCATTTAAGGCACATGATGAGAGATACAGCATCACATAATGCTATGTTTGCTTTTTATATAGAAAATTGCAACTTCTTTCAAGCTGTCCAAAACAGACAATCCTCTTGCCTTGAGCATCATCTAATGTTCATTGTTCAACAGCAAACAAGCTGGTTATCACACACTATATTTGTCCTACATTGGCTCCATGTGCTATGAATTGTAAACCATGACTGAAGTTTAGATTTGTTGGGCAAAATGGTCAATGATGGTTAGTTGAATAAGTAATGGGTATGTACTTCAAGTCTTCATTTTCCAGAGCCCCTTGAAACCTCTGATCACATTGGCAAAATAATTTGGAGTTTGTATTTTTGAGGGAATAAATCTGGAAATGTGAATCTTCTACAAGGCTCAGTATTGTTGTTGGTGTTAGTTGCGAAGTCATGTCCGACCCAGAGCAACCTCATGGACAATGTTCCTCCAGGCCTTCCTGTCCTCTATTATCCTCTGGAGTCCATTTAAGCTCTTGCTGACTTTTTCAGTGACTCCATCCAGCCACTTCATTCTCTGCCATCACCTTCTTCTTTTGCCCTCCATCGTTCCCAGCATTAGGCTCTTCTCCAGTGAGTCCTTCCTTCTCATTAGGTGGCCAAAGTATTTGAGTTTCCTCTTCAGGATCTGGCCTTCTAAAGAGCTGTCAGTATATTTAATTCATTGATTCCTCCAAGATTCCCTAATAATCCTTGCAAAAAATGGCCAGAAAATGTCCAGTCCTACTCCTTTCATCAGAATCAGTTTGTCAACATTATAGCTTTTTGGATCGTTGAAGAATAAAAAAATATTTCTAAAAAGAGGGTGAAAACCTGGGTGCATCTTATAAACTGAATACAGCACTTTGGCCTCCCGAAACCCCACCCCTGTGCATTCTGTTTTTTGCAAAAAATGGATGCGCAGAGGGCTTGGGAGGCCTGCAAAGTGCTCGAGGGGCTGGAGAGGGTAAAATGAGCAAAACATGGGCCGTTTTTTGCCCTCCCCAGCCCCCAGGAGCATTTTGCAGGCTTCTAAACTCTCTCTGTGCGCTGTTTTTCACAACAAAACAGAGGGTTTGATGGGGGGGGTTGCAAATTTAATTTACCTCTTCAAAATCTTGGTGTGTCTTATATGCTGATGCGTCTTATAGTCTGAAAAATGCGGTGTATCTCAGTTTTTTAAAAAAATGGTCACCTGCAATAAATCATGGTTTTAAAAAAAGAGTGGTTAGTGTGACAAGTGATTCAAGTTAACTCAATTTAAAGACAGTGAAATTTATTAGAGCATAACCTTTTATGGACGTCTGCTTCAAGAAGTATACATAGCATGGTACTGATGGTACTGAAAGAATTGGCATAGAACCAGGTAGGGAGAATTAAACAGATGATATGATTATGCCTTGATCCATGTTTATCCTCTTTTTTGGAAATAATATGTGAATAAGTAGACTATTTCCTGCCACTTTAATGGCAGGTTGTGCTGGCATGGCCACCAACTTTCATGGCTCATTGCTAAATATGCACGGCGTCCATTGATAACGGTGTGAATTCCTCCTAACAGGCTGAAAATATATAGAAGTGGCTATGTAAAAGTGATAAATTAAGGATGTCTGCTTATTTATCATCATTGAAGTAATTTCTACACTTTTCTTTCCGCCTTTTACGCTCACGTTGATGTAATAGCTTGACTGGCATCCAGAATTCTTGTAAGAGCCATTCCTGTTGGCAATGCCACTGTGTAATTGGCAGCAAGGCATTACCATTTTGTGTTTTCATTCATCTTTCTCACCCAGGGCCAGAACTGAGTGCTAGGTAAGGACGTGAAGTGATTGTCAGAAGGAATGGAGATTAGAATGAATTAGATCTGAAATTACTGGAAAGCCTTTTTCTGCCCTGACATAATTTCAAAATTCATTGGGTTCTTTCCCTCAATCTTCTAGCAAAAAAAAAATCAGATAATTTTTCCCCCTAAATATGAGTGAGAGGCAATATTCCTCTGTGTGTGTGTGTGTGTGTGTGTTATATGCATGCACACTGCCATAATATAATGTTGATTGGAAACAGTGAGAAGAATAGAAAATAATAGTGGAACTCCTGGCCACCAAATGCCTAAAGCCATAAACCCGGGCTAACAAAATACAATCACTATGTTCAATATAATATGCAAATTTTATAATGGCTTAATGGCCTGCTACACACCACACACTGCAGTCCTACAAAACCGCCTCATCTCATTTTAGCTTTGTTTAGCATATGCTGTGAACCAGGCAATGAGCTTAATCAGCCATACTGGCTAGGATATGACATTGCACTGAGACGTAGGATGGTTTATTTGCATTTGGTAAACCATAAACCATGATTTATACCCGTTTGTAAAGGATAATGCGGTCGTTGATTCCCACATTATACCAAGCCACAGTTTCACCTCACCAACTGGATTGGCTGGGTTTTCTAATAGGAAAGCACAAAACGTGGTTCAGAAGCCATACTGGTTGGATCCGTGGAATTCTGAACTATGAACAAACATAGGGCATTGTATGAATGTATGTATTAACCCACAGCTGGCCCTACAATCATAGATTCATAATCCACGATTTACATCATCTAATGCAGTGTTTCTCAAACTTGGTGACTTTAAGTCCTGTGGACTTCAACTCCCAGAATTCCCCAGCCAGCTATGCTGGCTGGGGGATTCTGGGAGTTGAAGTCCACAGGACTTAAAGTCACCAAGTTTGAGAAACACTGATCTAATGGCTTGGTTTACAAAATGAGCTAAAAGCAAAGCAAACCATGTTATAGCTTTGTGTGAACTTGGGAGACAAGTAAGAGAAATAGAAAAGCAACCTGCATGAAGAAGCAGAAGAAGAAGAAAAAGCTTCACTGATACCAATTATGGCTTTTGGCCCCTTTCTTTCGAACAGCTTGATCTCCAATTGCCATTTTTCTGGGCACCTGAGCCATCACCCATTGCTCTTCTGGGTTCCAGCGCGCCAGCCAGCTGGTCTTCACGCATATGGAAGTGCCAGAAATCAGAAGAGCAGCCGCCCAGTGCACATGTGCGTGCCGGGAAGATAATCTTCTGGTTTCTGGCGTGCACATGTGCACCGGAGAGGGGGGAGGGGGCTTGCCTTCCGGTTTCCGGCACACTCTCGTTTTAGTACTCAGAGCCGAAAAGGTTTGCCAACACTGTTCTATTGCCTAAAGCTTGATTTACAAAATAACAGAGTTGGAAGGGACCTTGGAGGTCTTCTAATCCAGCCCTCTGCTCAAGTAGGAAACCTTATACCATTTCAGACAAATGGCTTTCCAATCTCTTCTTTAAAACCTCCAATGTTATAATGACCACCCACAATTTCTGGAGACAAGCCATTCCACTGATGAATTGTTCTGTCAGGAAATTTCTCCTTAGTTCTAGGTTGCTTCTCTCTTTGATTAGTTTCCACCCATTGCTTCTTGCCCTGCCCTCAGCTGCTTTGGAGAATAGGATGAGTTCTTCTTTTTTGTGGCAGCCCCTGAGATATTGTAACACTGCTATTATGTCACCCCTAGTCCTTCTTCTCACTAGACTAGATAAATCAATTCCTGCAACAGTTCTTCACACCCCCTAATCATCTTGGTTGCTCTTCTCTGTACTCTTTCCAAAGTGTCAACATTTAGACTTGTCTGCAACTGAACATAGAAATTGATGCATACTTATACTGCAAAGGGATTGATGGGTAAGCATAGAAGACAGATGACTGAAGACAGACCTATACACACACTTCCCAAATCTCAAGTAGGCGTTGTATGGAGATGGGTGAACTGTACACTGACTGGTTGATCCAACTTCTTGTTGGGAGGCAGGTGGAAGGCAAGGGACATTCAAAGGACAATGTGGAGCAGTTAGAAGGTTTAAAAGTATAAATGGGACAGCTATGCAACCATGTCTGAATGACAGGCACATATATTCATCAGTTCCCTGCCATGCCAGGGCAGATGGCAGGGATCTTAAGGCAACAGATTCCATTTCATCAGCAACCCCTTTTGAAATGAAAGGTCTGATTTGGGAAGGAGTCCTGTTGAAAAGTTGAACTGAAGTTTTTGTACTAAATATAATTTATTCTCTCATTAATGTGTCAGTTTTTCCAGGGGAAATCTGTAATCAGAAATTCCCAAAATATTTGGGATGACAAATGATTTGCATAACTACTTCTGGCTGTGTATATTGCATGCCTAGCATTTTAAGATTTAAATTGGTAATTTTGGTTTAGATTCATGTTCACACATGCACATCTTAAAAACCACACTAGTATTCCCCCCCCCTCCCTTCATTTATTAAATGCTTGGCAACAACGTGCCTCAAATTGGTGACAAAATGCCCAGAACTTTAGTATGGTTAATTTAGCAAACTTCTTTTTCATTACAGGAGCTATTAGAAGAAAGAGATTTTAATTAACTTACTGGGTTTCTGGTCATACTTCATAGGGATAATCTATCATTTTTATAGGCCATCGAGAAGTGAGTTTTTAAGAAATAAATAAATATTTGATACTGGACCTCCCCTTGCAAATTATTTCTAATAATTGCTTGTTCATGGTTCAAATGTTAGGCACCACACCATGAAGTTTAATTACAGTTTCTGTTATAATATTAGACTGGGAAAAACAAATAGTTCATATGGAGTCCATCACTCCATGTTTAAAATCTGCTCAAGTCGTTTGATTTAAGGCAATAGTGCTTTTATAAATGGATTATAAATGATCATTGAAGAATACGTGAAATAAATTCATTAGGTTTGAGAGCTGTGCAAACATTCAAAGGGTGCTGCAGATGCAGTTTTGTGAAATTATGTGGCTCCCCTTCTAAAGAGTGGTGTGGTCACCTTTGCATTACTTCATTAGAGGAAATTAAATTATCTGCATGCTTAGCAATCAAGCTGGCTGGAGAAAAAATGCCAAGCTACACCTGAAGTGTGGTGTGAAGCACCTTTGAAAGGCAGCATATTGACCATCTAGAGCCATCCAGGGTGGCACAAGAGTGGTTAGAATGCAGAATGGCAGGCTAATTCTGCCAAATGCCACCAGTTCGATCCTGACCGGCTCAAGGTTGACTCAGCCTTCCATCCTTCTGAGGTCAGTGAAAGGAAGGCGCAGATTGTTGGGACCAGTAGGCTGACTCTGTAAAACTTGAAGAGGGCTGTAAAGCCCTATATAAATCTAAGACTAGACTTAGACTCTAGACTTTCTATCAGTATATAAGTCTAAGTGATATTGCTAAGTGCTATCTACTTCAATGAGATGGGGGTGAATAGACATTAAGGCACCCTCATGCCTTCTTTATACAGATTTTCCAAGTAGACCAGTATGTGTGAGAAGAACAATCTCAACTCTTTGGCAAGTGCTTACAGTGAAAGCATAGTTCTCACATGAATTATGTGAGAATTCTTGTTATGGAAATTTATTGACATAGATGGAATGGGAATGCAAAAAGACTTCAGCAACTGAACTAATTTCAATTTAGAATTGATATAAATCCATGGTTAGGTTTTCTACCATTTTTTTTTTTTGGCGGGGGATTCTCTCTGACAATTGCATGAAGATTGATCAAGTGCATGCTAATGTCCTCATATTCATGATAGCCTCATAAATTGTCACACACTAATTTATGGCACTGAAAACTATTCTACCTGACTCAAAATAGAGTATGTTTGAAAGGTAGAGGAGAAGAAGGATTCAACTACGGAGAAACTCTTTCTTATTCTAGGACATAGATTGGTACATCTAATTAATGCCGAAAACACACAGAACATTGTTATTTCCCACCAAAGGTGGTTCCTATTTTTCTATTTCCATTTTTACATGCTTTTGAACTGCTAGGTTGGCAGAAGCTGGGACAAGTAACGGGAGCTCAGTCTGTTACGCGGTGCTAGGGATTCGAACTGCCGAACTGCCAACCTTTCTGATCATTGCATCTTAGTCACTGAGCCACCACGTCCTTCATAGTGTTGCTATACTGTACTTAAAAATCCTCTTATTTCTATGTGTGTTAGAAACTGTAGAAGTAACATAGGAAATTCATGAATGATGAGCCAATGAAGATCAAGAATTTCACATAAAGGACTTGATCACACCACATACCCAAGGAAGCACAGGAAGAGTTGCACTCTTCCCATGTGAGAAAAGAAAGCATGGAAGAAAATATCTACTCATTGAATTGAATGAAAATTGGCTTATAAAAAATGGGAGAACATTTATTTGGATGCTACTAATTGAAATGTAATGACTAACATGCGGTGGGACTGTTCTTTTGTTCCTGAGAAATGGTCTAGATGATATGCGACAGAAAATTATTTTAAAGTACATTTGAATCTGGTTTGTGAGTACATCCATCCCCATCATCAAAAGGTAAATAAATCGTGTAGCATATTGGTAGCTTATGTTAGATGGATTGGAAAGCAATGACAGCTCTATGCATGTTTGCCTCCCATATGGCTGATCTGTAGATTTATAAATAGTGCATTAAAAAAAATAGAAGAAAAGGGGTTGGGAAGAAAATCCATTGTACATTTCTAATTATTTCGCTCCGGCTGCCTCTGACCTTCTGTTGCTTTAGAAAGATGCAGCATTAAACAATATTGTTATCTTGTCTGGCTTTTAAAATCCAAGCTATAATAAAAGGCAAGTTCCCGAAAAAGATCAAAATACAGCTGGAATACAGAATGAGAACAGGTGATTGATCTTGGAGTGGGCATCCAGCAGGGCAGCTAAATCCTCAAGCAAGATTGCTTTTTTTTTCTTCTTCTTTTCTTTCGAAAGAGTCTTGATTCAAAAGGATTTGAGGAAAAGCTAAATGGTGCAGTTGGCAGAATGTATCTGTTTTTGTTTTTTATTTTGGCTTGAGAATTGTGCTCTGAAAGATGTCAAATTTGGCAGAAACAAAGGCAAGCTTTGTGACATTGTTGTTTCTCACCAAATGTTGCCAAATAGATGTTGTATTTAGCACTGGCAGGACATATAGTAACAATACAGTTTTGCCCAGTCTCCTGTGAACAAGGCCAAGCTTTAATCAACTACAACCCAGTGGAAATAGAGACCACCTGCTTGGAGAGTGGAAATGTAATTTTGTCTTCAAAGGAGACCCATAGATCCTTCCAATGTGGGAAGATAAAAGTTCACATCCATCTGAAAACTTTCTACACATCCCAATTCAGAAAAAAAATATCAGATTTTTTTCTGTTTAGAAAGTAGAAGATTGGTATTGGGGAAAGGCGATCTTTAGCGTTCAGTAGCCAATCAAATAATGAATACAAAATTGTAAAGGTCCAAGTTATAGTTTGAAGATTGTTGTTGTTAGTTGCGAAGTCATGTCTGACCCATCACGACCCCATGGACAACGCTCCTCCAGGCCTATCTGTCCTCTACCATCCTCTGGAGTCCCTTTAAGCTCATGCCTACTGCTCTGGTGACTCCATCCACCCACCTCATCCTCTGTCATCCTTCTTTTGCCCTCAATCTTTTCCAGCATTAGGCTCTTCTCCAGGGAGTCCTTCCTTCTCATGAGGTGGACAAAGTACTTGAGTTTCCTCTTCAGGTTCTGGCTTTTTAAAGAGCAGTCAGGGTTGATCTCCTCTAGGACTGACCTGTTGGATCGCCTTGCAGTCCAAGGGACTCGCAGGAGTCTTCTCCAGCACCAGAGTTCAAAGGCCTCAATTCTTTGGTGCCCAGCCTTTTTATGATCCAACTTTCACAGCCACACATTGCAACTTGGAAAACCATAGCCTTGACTATATACACTTTTGTTGTCAGGGTGATATCTCTGCTTTTTAGTATGCTGTCCAGATTTGTCATAGCTTTCCTCCCCAGGAGCAAGCATCTCTTAATTTCTTGGCTGCAGTCCCCATCTGCGGTGATCTCGGATCCCAGGAAAATAAAATCAGTCACATTTCTTTCTCATTTTTTGCCAGGAATTGAGAGGGCTGGATGCCATGATCTTAGTTTTCTTAACTTTGATTTTCAAGCCAACTTTTGCACTCTCCTTCTTCACCCACATTAAGAAGCTTTTTAGTTCTTCACAAAAGATAAACCTATAAAAAGTATATATTTCAAGGACACGTGCATTTTATGCAACCTTTCTCTCGTAATGAATTTTCTACAAACAATAAACATAATCGAAAGTATAAATAAAATTATTCTTTAATGGCTGAAATAACTCCCCCCAAAACATAAATCTTGCCTACATTTCTAATGGTTAAAAAAGCACGAGCTAAATATAAATTGCTAGGGATTATACTGCCTAATTCATCAACTATTTTCATGTTGTTCTCTACCATGTTATCATGGTGATGGAAAAATAATTTTAGCACCAATCCTTGCATTTATGACTTTTGCAGGTCATTTTGTAAAGCAAAAGAAAGGTGAATAAGACTGTAAGCACAGTCATAGTTTCGGTTACTACAGTTTTCTTTAATAACCAAGTTGTGTATCCTGATAGTTGCCACTAGCATCTCAAAGCTTGGGAGTTACAAGGAAAAAGAATTTTTATGACTGACCAATGAACTTTTTTCTGAATGCATTAACTTGAACATCTTAGCACCCATGAAGATTCCTACTTGGAGAAG
This sequence comes from Natrix helvetica, assembly GCF_964273705.1. Lineage (NCBI taxonomy): Eukaryota > Metazoa > Chordata > Lepidosauria > Squamata > Natricidae > Natrix > Natrix helvetica. The sequence goes on from NC_138561.1 coordinate 10,112,368, forward strand.
TGATTTCTCAAATAGTTGATTCCCAAGCCAGTTTGGATTTTAAACACTAATGCCTTAAATTATGTGTAGAATAGGGATGGCAACCAGGGGCAGAACTTTCAGAACAATATACAGTTCTGAATCTTGTACCAATTAGCAACCTAGTTTTTGACTAATTGCAATTTTTAAACCATCATAAGAGCACATAGTGACCAACAAGATCTGATGTGATTTATGTCAAACCTGGATGAGCCAGAAATCATTGTACATAGCACATTAATAATAATTTTGCGAATGTCTCCCATCTTCATAGCTGACATCTGAGAATTCCATTTTGGAGATGCCAGCTAAGAATGAGAAGTGTAATTGACTTGCATTTTGCTAAGATTCTCTTGGTCTTGTGTGAAAAAACCTCTAGAGTGGTAACATTTCAGCCTCATAAAGACATGGTCTATTGATCTTAAAATAAAATTTAATTTTCTGACAAGCTACAGTTCTTGAGTCACCTTTTCTGTATTTTCATATAAAGTTATCCCAGCCTGTTAAGCAGGTGAGCAATAATATTGTCTGTGGCATTTTGCCAGTGCAATTTAATTCTTGATGCAATCAATTGCAGAAGTACATCAAGATAGTTTTCTATCTGGCTGTGTTTTCTGTGCTTTATTCCTGGCTGTGCTTTATCACTGCTCATGGTCTTGTTGATAATTCAAAAGTGGAGAGAAAACTAAATGGTGAGACCCCAAAACAGGCAAACTTTATAAATGTGGTAAACCTTTGATTTTGAGGGGTCCTCAAAGACAACATACAAAACCTGTCCATACCAGAGGTTGTATTCAGCAGGTTCTGATCAGTTCTGGAGAACTGGTAGTGGAAATTGTGAGTAGTTCGGAGAACCGGTAAATACCACGTCTGACTGGCCCTCTTCCATCTGTTCTCTGCCTCCTGAGTCCCAGCTGATTGGGAGGAAATGGGGATTTTGCAGTAACCTTCCTCTGGAGTGGGGAGGGAATGGAGACTTTACAGTATCCTTCTCCTGCCATGCCCACCAAGCCATGCCCACCAAGCCACACTCACAGAACTGGTAGTAATTTTTTTTGAATCCCACCACTGGTCCATACCCTGTATGTTACTGTGTGCATTTTTGTAAAAACTGCTGGCCTTTTACACACATGTACAAATTAATTTAGATTAAAGGGACATTCCTGTTTGCCTATTTGTTTATTAAATGTTTAGCACAGAGTAGTCTACACAATACCTAACTTTGAAAAGCAGTACACCAGACTAAAATTATAAATTTGGAGGGGGGGGGGGGCTCTGAAAAGATGAGCATCCCATGAAATTGGGGTGGATTGTGGGGTGGGATGAAAAGTGAGGTGACAGACTTCCTTCTCTCCACTGTTCTCACTGCCAATTCACTCGCTTCTTCTTTGATGCTCATTTTTATCATCTTCATGAGAGATTGTGAAGAAAAGAGGAAAGGACTAAGGGTCGGAAAGCTGGTGCTTCTTCCTTTTCATTTTGTGGTAGCTTGGAGAAAAATGGTGAAAGGCAGAAATAATAAAACAAGAGAAGAAGCAGGGCCAGGAAGCCCTAGAGAATGCCAGTAAAGGTTTTAGGGTGATGGCCTTGTCAGTTACTTAACAATGGCTACTCCTGAGAATAATGGAAGGTCTGTAATGCCTCTGTTACTGCCCAGAATGAGCTAAAGTGAAACTGTAAAATTCAGGAGAAAATGTGGATGGGATGAAATTTGGAAGCATGTCTATGTCAGGCTGGTATTGGCCCTTATTTAAAAAATCATTTGATGATAGACAAATGAATTGCCTGCTAGTAATTGTGAATGCTCTAAAATCGTGGAGCTGGGAGAAATGTTTGTGAGAATCAAAAGGTTAAGTCAGTTGAAAATTGCAAAACTGAAATGAAGACTCATCTAAACCCACAGTCCAAGTGCATCTTGCTGTTGATTGTGAACTAGCAGAAACGTTTTTAAGATATTGGTTATAGGATTGTGTCTGAGGATTGCATTTTATTTGTATAGATGTTGGAGAACCTGTGGTTTCTTGATTACTAAGAATGGGCTTCATTAAACTCATCAAAGTCTATAGAAATATAAGTATAGACTGTCTTGGAATGTATAGTTGGATTCAAATGGTCCCTCGTTTCAAACACAAATAAATGATAGGAACTCATACTTACACCAAGGTTAACAATTCTTGAAAATAAACAGACAAATGGTGAGATTGTTTTAAAAAAAAAGAACCCCAATAGCTACTTCAACATCTACCTCCACAAAAGGCCCAGCTACAATTTTGCACCAAGCAGTAAATAGCTAAAAAGATTCCTATGAAATGAACCCAATGCCGTGCATTGGCCAGCCAAACTCACATATTAGACTGGAAATCGAACAATTCAAAAAGAAGGTGATAATCCTCTGAAAGTTTAATATAGACACAAGCTAAGATTTGTTGACCTATGATAGGTATTCATAGTTAATTCATGCTCTTAAATTGGCAAAAGTCTGGAAATCTGAAGGCTGATCCACAACAGACTATTGAGCAGTTAGCAATAGTTCCCTTAAACAGTGACACATGGGTTTGCAGAGACAGGTATGAGTTGATCACTTCTTTCCAACTTTTATTTTCTTTCGCATCAGTTCATGGACACAACTCTTCACTTCTCACTTTCACATATTAAGCTGTCAAAATATGTCCTGTAAACTGGTCCTTCTAAGTGTGAGGTGTTTTGCTTGGTTGGTCTATTTATAAGCAGAAATGAAGAGTTATGAGAGAGGATTTACTTCTTCCCTTCAAATAAGGATTTACTTCTTCCCTTCTGTCCATCTCAAAATGGTGGCGCGGTGGTTAGAGTGCAGTATTCTGCCCACTGCCAGGAGTTCAACCCTGCTTGGCTCCAGGTTGACTCAGCCTTCCATCCTTCTGAAGTCGATAAAATGAAGATCATGATTGTTGGGGGCAATAGGCTGACATTTGTAAACTACTCAGAGAGCATTGTAAAGCACTATGGAGCAGTATATAAGTCTAAGTGCTATTGCTGTAATAAAATAACAGGAGACAATCATTGAAGAACACCCTCCCCCCACCCAGAAGAATAGATATGAAATAAAGGACTTGGTTGGACCATGATATAGTGAAGGGACAGCAGAACTTTAACCAGAAAAGCATATAGAAAAAGGGTTTGGTGAACTTTCTAATAACTTCCTTTGGCAATTTCATCAAAACTAATAAGGATGCCTATTAGATTGTTTTTCTGTTGCCCGAACGTCTCTTGGCTTCATATGTGAGTTTCACTATTTAATCCAGATGAGATGGATTAGACATCCAGCACTGTCATGGAAAACAAGATTATCTGCTAATGTTATGTTGGTTGCTGAGGCAATTGAGCTGATGCTGAGCAAAGTTTAGACCTCAAGTGCCAGATACAGTGTGGTTCAGTCTCTGAGTTACCATGGATTCAGCTTGACAGTTATTTTCTAAGACCCCAAGTGGGCTCAGGGATCATGATATGGCACTGACATGCTGTGGCTGAAGAAAGAAGATAAGAGGTTAGGATAAGCAACATTCGCTTAATATTTAGCTATAAAACACTGGGTCAGATTCAAGAAAGAAATAAAAGATCCAGGTAGTCAGTTAGCCTCATTGTAAAACTTACAATACAACAGAGTTGGTGTCTAGGAAATATCAAATCCATATATGCAGCCCATTTTCTATTTTGGCCTTTGCACAACTTTTATTGTTGCTATTATCCTGGTGCGAGGGAGGGAAGAGTGTCATTCAGCCATTCAAAGTGCTCTGGAGAAAAGAAAAAAAAAGCCCAGGGAGTCTTGAAAAATGCAAAATGATGGCGAGTCTGACATTTATCGAAAAAGGCATTGTCACCTCAGTTGTAATTATATATACTTAGTAAGAATTAAATCCATAGTGCTGGAAGACTTCTCCACTTGCATTGAAACTGGCACCCCCAAACATTGGAAGGATAGTTTATAATCATGTTCAAAGAACACTTGCTTTATCCATATTAAAAAAAAAAGGATTCTCGCCTCTGGAAATAAGACAGTAGAACAATCAAATGTTAAAATGAACCTTGGAGATATCCATGCCACACTGTTTATTGATGCTGTTTATGGCAAACAAATTTCCATCCAAAATGCATTTGCTCTGTAACAGCTAATTTATAATCTTTTCAGGTAGGGTCTCCCTAAAGATTTTGCCCCTTGTCTAAGCCTTTATCTACATGAGCCAGAAAATGAACATTTGTCTTGGATGTTTGTTTCCAGTTTTGCATTTACCACTGTTCACATTTTCACATATGCCCATATTTTCATATGCACTACAGTGGACCACAAAGAATCATTTAAGACGAACTCTTTATTGGTTGGCTATAGCACCAAGTAGAAATAAAATCAGAATGCTAAAACTGAATGTTAAGGAAGACACCTTTTTTTCTTTTAAAAAGCATAGCACAGGGCATGTTTGTGACAGCTCATTTGCTCTCATCATTTTCCCGTTAACCTTCAGAGATCCTGCTTTTATTTTTCTACTTCTCATTAGAGTGTAAAGTTTAATAGCAATAATTAAAAATCAAGAAGGGAGAAGGAATGCAAAATGAAAGGAATTTGGCACATACATATTTCATCTGTCAGTGGCTTTGAATGTTGGAGGATTTATGAGAATTCATAAGAATTTATAAGGGAAACAGTTCATTTCACTGGAATACCACAATTAGCATCCTACAGTATGTTGCTGTCCAGGGTACTGAATAAAGAAATAAAACTTCCATTGATATGTGAGCATCAAATATTTGATTTCATTTGTCTACTTCTGTGACCATTCTTACTCAATTTACCCTTGCTGAACTAGGAGGCAGTTATTTTCTTACACTGTCCTGAAATTCTGCTTTCAACTCAAAACCTGCATATCCCCCCCCCTCCAAAATCACTAATAAATATTAGATATAAAAATAAAAGTGCTTACATTTAAATTGTTAACAAAGAATGGAGCAAAATATTTTATGATGTTTTGAAGGATAGTTTTGAGCAGAACAGCTCAGAAATTAATTTTTTTAAAAAAACTGGTATCATAAAAATGTGTTAATGATGTCACAGAAGAGAAACAAATTATACCAGATTAGTCTGGAATTGATTTGAATGTGGATTTAAATATGAGAAGTTACAAGAATTATAAGGAAAATTATGATATACTGTACATAAAATGAAATTAGTTGATGTTTTAATAATTTAAAGGAATATGCAAAATATTGAACCCAAATAATGTTTTGGATAAACTATTTTACTGGATGTACAAAAGAGATCTGTTAAAAGTTTTGAAGGGACAAAAATTGAATATAAATCAAGTTCTATGATGTTATTTCAAATAACATCATAGAACTTGATTTATTTTCAATTTCAACATTATTTGGAAATAGTGCTTACAAAGCAAATGGATTGATGTACCGTCTGCCTCATAGTTGTGGTTTGGTATCACTGCCCACTGCTGACTCCAAATTGTAACTTTTTGAAAATTATTTTAGGAAAAACTTATTCGTTAGCATTCAATGTGCTCCAAGGAAGATCTAGTTTGCTTACGGCTATGTTTTATTCTTGAATCAGATAGAGCTGTATGTTTGGCTCTAAGGCATAGCTTCAGGGAATCACCTATAGCATAGCTGTGGGGAAGAAAGTTTGGTAGAATATCTACTTTGCAGATACAAAACATTTCAGATACAAAACATTTAGTGCAAACTGTAACTAGCGGTTTCCTCCCCTAACATCCCCAAAAGCTACAGTCAGTCAATATCAGCAATGTTGATATTCAAGGACCAAGGATAGGACCATTTGAAGTGCTTCCAATGTTCTAAATTCCTTCTGATCTACTGATTTATTGACTGAACCAAAATAGAGCAAAACGTTGCTTAAAGTGGGTAACGTTCAGACAACCATTCAAGATAAATCAGACTAGAAATCCAATCTCACATGGGTCAATACTACTTTTATGGTAAGTCTATAGTAACATAATTTAACAAATCAGAAATGTATGATATTCTGCATAAGGTATTTTCTTTCAGAATTGGGATAAATAGGCTATTTCTACAGAAAGAAATGGGACTTGGTGGCCCAGTGGCTATGATGCTGAGCTTGTCAGTCAGAAAGGTCAGCAGTTTGGTAGTTCAAATCCTGCGTAATGGAGTGAGTCCTGTGTAAATCCTGCATAATGCAGCTGTGTAATGGAGTGAGCTCCCATTACTTGTCTCAGCTTCTGCCAACCTAGCAATTTGAAAGCACGCAAACATGCAAGTAGAAAAATAGGAACCACCTTTGGTGGGAAGGTAACAGTGTCCGGTGTGCCTTTGGCATTTAGTCATGCTGGCCACATGACCACAGAGATGTCTTCGGACAGCACTGGCTCTTTGCCTTTGAAACAGAGATGAGCACCACCCCCTAGAGTTGGGAATGACTAGCACATGTGTGCGAGGGAAACCTTTACCTTTACAGGAAGAAAAAAGTTACAAAGAAGTAAGGACTAACTGGGGGCTACATAAAATAGCCTCTGCTTTGTGATATTGTTTCTCTGGAGTAACAGATTAGGGGAATATTTCCTTTTCAAATACAGTTAATCAACATTATTTCTCCCAACTGTTGCTATGGCGTATTCTCTGGATCATGCGGATACCTCCTGTCTGGATTGGTTGCATCGGTGATTCCACCCAGTCAGGGGTCACGTAGAAACAGATAATCTTGAAGTGCAAAGTAGTCAAAATTCATAAATTTAGAGCCATGGCGAAGCACTGTGGTGGGTAGAATGATAAGTACGACATAAGATAGAAAGGGGAAAAGAAGTGGCCTTTTGTTATAGTAGGAGGGAATAAAGATGTTTTCAGTAATATGGGTCAACACTTAACAAGCTGTTGCATGAGACTAGGAATATATTAGGGTTACATAAATGTGTTTATTGCTATCTCTGTTGGACTCTCACAGTTGATATAGTAGTCCATCAGTTTCAAGCGTTTCCTTCAAAGATCAGAATAATACAATCTGTTGTAGATGGTATAGAGATTTCTTTCCAAAGAATGACATATTTCACGTGACAAGTAAATCAAACCTGTACATAAACCTTAGAAAAGCTTGGCTTTGCATTATGCTTTCTCCATATATTATCATTTTTTTGCTAGTGTTGTTGACCATAAAGCCTACATATCTAGTGCGTACATTATGGTTCTTTTCTGTGTTTTATACTTGCAGATGGATAATGATTGTTGAGTTGCAAATAATTGTCTTGACCTTTTGCTTTATTTCTCTGTGCTGCCTGCATAGAAAAAAGGCTATTACCCTCTGCAATAATGCCATGGATACTTCAAAGGTCATTTCATAAAGCACACTTGTACAATAGATGCTCATCATATTTCTAATAAGGGCAACACATGGTCAGTTTTCAGCATAAATAGAAATGTCTTCTGAACTTTAGATGAATCTGCCCTTGGATTTATTAACAAAAAAGTTTATTTGGATAAGCAAATATGTTTTGAGGAAGCCTGCTGTTTTCCTTTTATGAACTTCCATGTGAAACATATTTCTTTCTTTTTAAGCAGGTGAAAAAGCAAATCACACAATTGTATCATCAAAGCAGTACTTAGTTTCTTCCTCAATTTGTTCCTGGGACAATGTAAAAGAATTAGAATATTGTTGGTAGAAATCCATGCATCTCTCAGAGGATTGCACTCAAGGGCTTCTGTCACTCAAGAATCATTGGGGTAAACTTTTTTATTTAGGGACATAAAGTCATAATAATACCAAGTAGAGCTTAGAGGTAAATGATTTTTTTTTAAAAAAATCACAATACAAAAAAAGGTAAATATAAGAGATCTGGGCTCTGCTTGCATTTAAAAAATGTGACAATGGTCTAGCTAAACATTAGAAAAAATGACTTTGCATAGCTGTTTATCAAATCCATATAACGTTTTATGGCCTTTCTTTTCTGAATTCTGGATGATTAAATTGGCCTGGCTTCAGTGCCTATAAATTCACCCACACAAGAGGGAGATGAGGTTGATCTAATGTTCCTACTGTGTTTTTAAATGCAATAGCAGGCATCTAAATAGTAAATCTGACACTTCATTGTAATTTGTGTTCAAGACCTATCATGAATCTATTCAGTATGGTGGTATTGTGTTGTGAAATGTCCAGGATTTTACCCTGGAGGTGAGTTTCACATAAAAATTGGAATTCAGGATAAAACTTAATATTGCCCAGGCTAAGGCTATGAGACACTCTGCTTAAATGAACTTGAAAAGTCAAACTGAGTAATCAAAATCACTTGTCACTGAATCAGGTTGAATTATTTGAATAGTTTTGTGCATGAACAAACAGGGTTTTCAAAGCAATTTGGAAATGATAATCACATTTGCCCAATACAATCATTCAGTTCAGTTCTCTAGATGAAATCAGACTGATTTGGTCAAACTGAATTGGCTCAATTTTTCAAATCAAATTGATGTCCTGAATTGGATTGGAAGCTGATTTGCCTGACAACATCTTGTCCGCATTAATAGAGAGATTTTCTTTAGACTGATTAAATGAGGAGGGGGGGGCATTTCAGTATTCATTTTATTCCCCTTCCCTTGTTAGAGGAGACATAGATCCATATCAACTAATATCTAGCCTTAAATGCTTAGAAAGTTATGCCATTCATCTACTATTCCTAACAGAATAGTAGGGATCTTCAAATAGGTATTTCAGACAGCTGTTATTGTTTTTTTCATTAATAAAAGCTGAGACTCTGAACATCAATAATGATGAGAGGATAACTGGATCTATAGCAGATACGTCTAAGTTATCAGAACAGGTGATATGTTGAAATTATGTATGAATTGTAAACGGGAAATTGCTATGCTGTTCAGTTTAACTATTTGTCCCAAACTAGGTTCCCTGAAGAACTTAGACGAAACATTTTGTTTAGATGATTAGGAAGTCTCAGGATGAATCTGTAAAATAATAAGCTAAAGTTTATTTTAAAGCATTTTCTGGAATGGTAAAGGAATGAACAAGTTCTATCTGCTATTAGAACATTAGCACAGAGCTATCCAGCAAAATTGTTTAATGCTGTAATGCAAGTGCTACGTCCAACATTAGGAATTGATTGATTACATGCCATCAAGTCATTGTCGACTCTTAGCAACCAGAAAGATAGATTTTTTTGCCAGGAGGATTTGTTCCTACCTGGTCCTTAAGCTCCTTCAATTGTGTGCTCATCGCTACTATAACTCCATCTTTCCACTTTGCTGCTGGTTGTTCTCTTTCCCTCCACTTTTCTCAGCATCCAAGCCTTCTCCAGGAATTGTTTCCACTGGATAAAAATCCTATATTTTTTTCCAAGGGGATGTTTATGTAGCATTACTCTTGTATTATCTAAATTTTTCAAAGACCAAATGTTCATAGGCCCAAAGACACTTGTACACGTATTATTTGCAAATAGCATGAGGATTGGGGAAGAGGGAATTGTACGGATTTGTACAATTCCCTCTTTTCCTATCCTCATATTATTTGCCAATAATTCTGTTTAAAATGTGCCTTTTTGTATCCTTTAGGCATACTTTTCTTTTAAACTACTAATTCATACACTATAGTACGGGTACTTACTTTAATAGGGAATCTCCAATTCAACATTTGAATAAAGTGTTTGTAAACCTGAAGACAATTGCATTTGAGTTGGTTGTTTTCTTGCAGATATTTTGTTACTATGCTAGGCAATATCATCAGTGTATGTGAGAGTGTGGTGTCTGCTGGTTGTTTATATATTGTAGTTAGCCCTGCCAATGGAATGAATAGTTTATCTTCTTGAATGCGCCTCGATTGGGTGTTGGTCCTTCTCTGATTGTTTACCTTCTCCTATTTCTGGTTTATCTATGTGTTAACAGCTGGAGACGTGAGTGTACTGGGTTGTTTATTTCATTCTTATGTTTTTGACTGGAACTTTTAAATAGTCCATAGATTGATGTGTTTATTGATGTCTGATTTATCAGAATACCAAGCTCAAAAGAATTCTCTAGCATTTTTGGATTTGGATTTGGCTCCATCAAGAACCCAACTATTCTACCTCAACTACATATATTCTCTACTAATGGGACAATTTTATTCTCCCTTAGGAGCTTCTTGGAAAGCTGTTAGGATGAAATCATGAAGTAGCTGGTTGATAAATCACTTCCATTATGGTATGGGCTTCCTGTTAAGAATAGGCCCTGGGGTTGTGATTGGCACAGTCAATTTTTTGATGGAGGAATTTTACTGCTGTTATTACTGTTGTTCAAGCTAAGGGTACAGATAAGTTATTGAAAGTTGTCTAGTGAGTTCATAAACTCTGACTTGACAAGTACCATAATACACAAAATTGAACAAAGTCTCAAGAGGTTATTTGTAAGAAACCTAAAATGATGCTCTTGAATGGCCATTTCTGTTAGGAATGTAAGTTAATGGTTGGGTCAGCAATATATAAGCCATGAGAGTAGTGCTGTTTCTTTAAGTACTGCTGTAATGGGATTGGTTGCTGTTACCTCAAGCAGCCATAAGATGGAGCCAGAATGACTGTTAGCTCTCTGTTTATTAGACGCTGATCAGTGGATACTGATTGTTAGATGTATCGTGAGTTACTGTGAGTTTTGCTACTGTAAGCGACTTTGTGTGCTGAACCGATTATATGATACTGGACTGTGTTCGATGGATCACTCCTTAACTGAGAATATTGATAACTGACTGACTGAACCGTGTGTAAATTGAACTCTGAATACCTCTATTTTCCACATAAGTGAAATACTATTACTTTTACTATTCGGTGTCCCTGTATGCTGGTTTGTGCGTGTTCTTCCACACCACTCTCATTACGCTTCTCTGCACACTCGCTCTCCTAACGGGGAGCTTACTTAACAATTTCCAAAGTTTCTGAAGTATGCACCCACAGCTAGTCCATGACTCACAACTGTTTGTTTAATGACTGTCCAAAATAACAATGGCAGTAATGGATGTATGACCATTTTTAACACTTACAACCTTTCCAGCATCCCCATGAACCTGTAATCAAATGTTTGGCAAGTGGTTCATATTTATGACTGTTGCTGTGTCCTAAGTTCATGTGATCCCCTTTTGCGACTTTTTGACAAGCAAATTCAATCAAAAAGCTAGATTCACTCAACAACTAGGTTACTAACTTATCAACTGCAGTGATTCGCTTAACAACTGAGGCAAGAAGGGTCATAAAATGGGGCAAAACTCACTTAACAAATATCTCACTTAACAACAGAAATGTTGGGCTCAATTGTGATCTTAAGTTGAGAACTACCTGTATTGCATCTGCAAACGTCTGATAGCTTCATCTAAAATTAATGATTTTTCTTTTTAAAAAATGAGTGTATCTGAATTCACAAGATGTTTACCCCCTTAATAGCTTCCCCTCCTTCATATGAGTATATTTCTTTTCTTTTTGCCTTTAAATATCTTGTCCATTTACCACGAGTTCTCTGTGGCAATTATGCAATCAAAAGACTTCGTGAAAGCATTTGTTACTGCAATTAATCATCTTTTTGGCATAATACTGCTGGGATTTCTCAGAACTAAATAGCTAGATATAATGAGATTTTGAAAATAAAACATCCATCTGCTTTTTTTTAAAAAAAAAAAACTATAACCAGCTGCCAGAATGGGTAATAATTGACATATCAGCCCTCTCACTCCAGCATGGCAACAGGTGACCTAATAGGAAAATGGAATGTGAAATCTATCATATTGCTATAAAACAGGTAGCGTAATAGATAAGTGCATCTGTGAGCTTATTTTAAACACTCAGCACACCCGGCTTTCTTCGTTGTCTGGCTCCTTTCATTCTAATAGGATTCCCAGTGGGGTAAAGTTGTATTTTTCATCACTAGCCTGCTTTAAGGAGAAGTGGAAAGTCATTGTTTATAAGTAAGAGCTGCCATATCTTTCAATTTTAAGTGCAGTGGATAGAAGTGATAAATATCAAATGAAAATAAGGGCTTCCATCCCCTTTCAGCTAAAGGCGTAGAGCAGATTTCGGGATGAAGTCAAAGGGTTTCAAAGATTTTTGCCTTCCCACAATTCCTATCACATGTCCCAAGGTTAAATGTTTTGCCTGAAGCCAGCTGCTTAGAATGATAAAGGCGCACTCTTGGAGAGCAGTTTCTTTGTAATGTTAATAAATCTAGATTTTGATATTGGAAGAAACCTAGGGAAAACCTGCCAGTTTTCGATTTTGAAAACTGCTGGCTTGTTTAGTAGAAGTTGAAAGTGGGGGGGGGGGACGAAAATGGGGAAGAATTAGTTTGGGAGAGAGACGGAACCAGGCTGAATGGCATGTTAAAGAGATGCAGAGATTCTGCGGCATTTCTTTTGTCATCTTATTTGTGTCTGAAAAGAAAAAAAGAAATGGCGTGATTATTTAATTAAGGGTCATATTAATGTGCACAATGGCATGTTCTATCATAGAGTCATCTTAAGGTATGAATAACTATTTTTTTTGGGGGGGGGAGGAGACATTTCATTCTACTGCAATCATCTGAAACTATTTGCTTCCTCCAAATTATATTCCCTTCCACTTTATGGATTGTAATCTGCCCTGGTGAACGAATCGGTTTAGGAGCAAAGCAGGATCTGAATCCAGATAAGCCTAAAACAGAGGTCTCCAACCTTGAATTAGAATCAGAATAGAGCTGGGAGGGACCTTGGAAGTCTTCTAGTTCAGATCCCCTGCTCAAGCAGGAGATCCTATACCATTTGAGACAAGTGACAACGACCTTGGCAATTTTAAGATTTGTGGACTTCAACTCCCAGAATTCCCCAGCCAGCCATGCTGGGAGTTGAAGTCCACAAGTCTTAAAGTTGCCAAGGTTGTACACCCCCTTCAACTGAACTATTAGAAGAAGGAAGGGCCAAAAGATTTTGATTTCTTCCTAGGGAAATGGGTGCAAAAAGACTGACACACAAAAGACCGCCTACCCCTTAAATCCGACCCGGCCTGTTACTTACTGAATCAAAGCAGTTGAACTTACAATGAGTCTATCCAAATGAATTATTTTGTTCACTACCACACATTGCATGTCGAGCTGCCTTCTCTTTTGTGTGAAGCTGCTCAGATGGTCGGTCCAGAAGCTACAGCTGGTGCACAATGAGAATGAAGCAGAATGAAACAGACAGGTTGCTGCTGTGAACTGAACCTTGGCTACCCGTTAAGCACCATGCAAGCCATGAAAAGTTTTTCATATGATGTACAAAGTCTCAGACAACATGGATTTGGGATTTTTAAATTATTTTATCATTATGGATGTGGCCAAACATTGAGATCCTTGGTGGAGGTCCTATGGCATTTGTCACCTAGTTGCCTTTTGTGCATGTGTTTCCAACATGTTTCTGGGGACAATTAAAAGTCTTGGAGAAGATATTAAAGACCCGTTTAAAGATCCAGGCTATTTTGGGATTATCATTTTCCAGACCAGTCTACTGTACATATGCCCCATAGAATGATGGACATGCCATTTTCTATAACACAACAGTGGTAGAATTGTGATTACTGGGGCAAGAACTACTGAAGGCTATTATTCTACATCTTTTACTGAAATTTTTTGCTTCAGAGGGCTTTTCGCAATTAGTTAATATCCTATACTGTATAAATTGCCTTTCACTCTACTGGCATCTGATGACCTACATTAACTATATTATATGTCTGTTTCTATTGCATGATTTCCCCCCCCCCCCTAAAACTTTTAAATTTTCTTCTGAATGACTTTAATTCTGCATTGGGGTTAGCTGTCGGTAACTTTCCTGAATAGAATCACATACTAGACTGGTGGGTTATACATTTTAATATAAAAATAAATGAATAACAAGCAAGCAAGTGCCAGAATGACAGTTTCTGTTGTAATGAGCAGTACAATTTTAAGTATACATGAGTAATACTGTAATCCCATTCTCTCCATGACACAACAGAACTATTTTCCAATGTTGAATATTCCAGGACTTCTTGTATAATTGTCACCTGTATAATTAACAATTTCCTAAAACATGCACAGAAATTTGTTATTGAAAAAAATAGCAAATACATATTAGCTCCTACATGGTCTCAAATATGATTGCTTCATACAATATATTATGTTGTTTTAAAATCAGCAACATCTGCAATATGGTTCCCTATCTAGAATCAACATTAGTGAGATGACATTGTTCTAGATTTTTAAAAAATTCTTGTTGGAACCATGGAGATGGTATCACGGAGAACTTAGAGATGTGTCCAACATTCCAAGCAAAATATAAGTTTGGAATGTTGTACATGATACATTCTCTATGAAGAGTCTCAGTCATTCAGGTCATGGTTGTCCCTAGAAGTTCTCTTAGATATGAGAAGCAAACATTTTGAAAGGAAAAAAAAATCAAGAAATTCCAGACGCCTCTTGAAAAGCATCTTTGGGATGTGCATAATACACTTTGCCACTGAAAGGTAATATCTTAGGATAAATTGGACTTCTTCCCCATAATATGCTTCATAACGTATAGTGTACTATAATAATACTGCATATAATGGTTCATTTCACATATATCAGCAGTTAATGATCTGGAAACAGGTGTAGGAACTCCAAATAAATATTGCAAAAGTCCAAAGACTATTGATATTACCCATGAGATGAATCAAGAAATATACAAGTATGAGGTTCTCAGTGGAATGCCAAATCATGTATAATGCATGTATCATCATGTATAAATCATGTATTTTAAATCTAGAACATCTTCTGGTAAACACTTATTTCCAAAAACCTGAAAGTAGTAATCTGCAAAAATTCAAAATATTACATCAAAATAAGAGATAGAGAAGTAAGAAGAGGAATGATAATCAGATCTAAAGTTAATTATTACTATTTATTTTTGGAAATTTACATTTCAAATTTAAATATGTAATTATAAAGTAATTGTCCATGATTATTTTGTTTTCTTAAATAAGGAGATTAGTCATACTTCTATTAACCCAAACATAACTTGCCTCTTACAGAAAAGTGATAATTTCTTCCCTCTTGGGGAATTGGGGATATTTTTATTAAAATAAACATCTATACTATCTGGAGATTATGGGAACAATTGTCCCACATATTTGAAGAAAGCTATATTAGGAAAAATAAAGCTTGATCAGAGCACTAACATGAGGTACAAATATAGACTCAAGCCTTTACAATACTGCTCAAAGCAAGCATTGTTTTGGCAAGGGCACAGGAAACTAAAATAATGTTCTACAGAATATGGACCTCTATTTCATTAATTAAATTAATGAAATTGCCATATTTTCTGCACTATAAGACATTCTAGACCATAAGCTTTTGGTTTGTACTTTTGTGATGTCAATTTGCTTTGCCATCAAGTTGTATACAAATTTCAGACAATAGTTCATCTAGTCCAAATATCTGCCCTATATTTGCAAAAAAAAACCCCAAAACCCTTCGTTTTCCCATTACTATTATTTCAAACTCACCCATAGTATTTTGCTGACAGAAGGAAATCAGTAAGAGGCTGGGATTCGTTATCTGCATCATGGAAAGTGTAACTTGTAGCTTGGAAGAATTTAATGAAGTCTTTTTTTGCATACTTTCCAGCGAATTTGCACCTTGTACGTTCAAACAGCTGCCTGTCACAAATCGACATTGGCTTTGTTTCAATTCTCCACTGAAAGCTAACTGCCTTGACTGTCTTTCAGTTCATATTTTAATCACAGCACTAATTACAGTGGGAAATTGCAGACATGTTAGGTATCTCTGGCAGCAGCTGGCTTTAAGGAGAGTATTTTCTGAGCGGGTAAATGACTGTGGGAAGTTCAATTATAGGTGTCCTCTAACTTCCACAGATTTAATTCACACAAGTCAGAGGTCCTTCAGTTTACCACTCACCACCTGTTCAGCAATGCTTTTTGCACTGCCATCTCTGCTGGTGGTACATGTTGGGTCAGTCAAACACCCATATACATTTTTTTTCCTCCAATGAGAAGCAAAGTATCTCAGCTAACCTTTGCCACCATATCAAGGCATCTTATTACCATGTTTGGGATGAGAACAGATTAAAATTGAGGTCTCCATGCACACATGCCAAATTTCCTATCTTGACGGTCACGCTCAATATTAGCTCACATTTTTCCTCCTTCTCAAGAAATAAGTGGAAAAAGCTTCAAAGACAGCATTATTCCAGATCTCCTTTTATAAGAGCTGAAATTCTCCAGTTTCTTTCTGTCTTTCATTATTTATTTATTTGACTTTGGTGCTATCTGATTCTAGAGTAACTTTATGAGCAATATAAGTGTCAAGTAACTTCCTTCCTTCCTTCCTTCCTTCCTTCCTTCCTTCCTTCCTTCCTTCCTTCCTTCCCTCTCTCCCTCCCTCTCTCCCTCCCTCCCTCCATTTTAGTTCAATGTAATTGGGGTAAATTACTTATTTTATTACCTTTATAAGTTTCCCACATTCATTTTGACCCTGGAAGTCATACAACATGCAAAACGGGGGGAAAAAGATTCATACAATCATTGAAGGCTCATTGAAAAAAATATCATCGTAGAATTAATTACAAAACATTCATTGATTACAACACTTCCTGGGAAATTTGAGTTTCAAAAGGGATTTTGGGGAGATGTGGAAAGGGATTGCATACACAGACAATCACTCAAATAGGCAGTTTGATATATTGCAGATAGCAAATGCATATCAAGCAAACTCAAGCAAAGAGAGAACAATATGGAATTGAAGAAAGATTTCCCGACAGTGAGAACAATTAACCAGTGGAACGGCTTGCTTCCAGGGTACTCTATCGCTGGAAGTTTTGAAGAAAAGATCAGACAGCCATTTGTCTGAAATAATATACAGTCTCCTGCTTGAGCAGTGGTGGTTGGACTATAAGGCATACAAAGTTTCTTCCAGTTCTGTTATTGAAATGGAGACAATTGATACAGCAAGACTCCTTTGGATAGTTGAGGTGGTGAAGCTGAAATAATAAAACACACCAGAAGCAGAAAAACAGAATTTTGGGAGGGGGGAATTTTGCTGAGTCAAGAAGCTTTGAGTTTTTAATGAGCAAAATTTATTTTATTTATAACATCTATAGATAGTTATAAATCTCATCCCAGCAAAATCTCCTCAACATTATTTCTCTCAAAATTCATACTGTTCCCTTTAATGCATAGTTGGGAATAAAGATATCTGTTCCTTTCAGTTTTTCTTGATTTCCCAACTTCTTCCTTGGTTTCAGTTTTAGATTAAAATTCTTTCAGCTAGATATAAATTATACTTCCAAAAAGCTGAAAATGAAAATTTTCATTGCATGAAAATTGGTGCCCATTTGTGGGCACCTTTAATTACGTACAATTCATGGCATACAATGCATTTCTTGTGTACACACACACACAGACAAACAAATTTGTATATAGTTACATTATCTTCTTGCATGTTTTCTCCAACACAGATATTTTATATACAGTGTATTTCATTTACTATTGAAAGGGAAAAATCATACCACAAAATTCAGAGGACAGTTTTTGAAAACTTTTCAAGCTTCAGTTGGGATTTTGGTTTGATGATAGAAATTTAGGCCTTAAAATGCAAGGCAACGGAATATCTTTTCTCACTGTCTACCATTTTAAAAGCTGAATACCCAAGCATTGGTCTCTGTCAGTTTTAATCAAATCCCTGAAGTCAACTTGAACAGGAAGAGATTGTGACATTTCCAAAAGATGTTCAGACTTTGGTGATTCTCCAGAGGGGGAGATAATTGCATCATCAGACACAGAAATCAGCCCCAGCATTTCTTCCTAATGCAAAAAATGCCTTATGGTCAGAGATGTCTCAGTGTGGATCCAATATGATTCAATCCCAGCTTCTGGAATATATTTATAATTTGCTTTGGCTCAGTTGTCCAGTTCAGCTGTCAATTGCCATCTGTTTGGCTATGTTAACTTCATTTGATTGCATCCAGTTGTCAGTGGGGTTCAAGATTTCAGCTCAAAATGTTCATCGCACCTGTGTCCATACATGGGGGGGGGGGGTCAACAATATTTCAATGAAGCTTAAGCTTCTGGAGCCCTAGCAATTTTCAGAAAGGGCAACTCTCCAGGCTCCTTTTCTGTTATCAAAAGATTTCAAACCAAATTCAAGTGTACTTGTTTCCCTGAGCAACTTGAAATGGGCTTCTTGGCAAGGCAAGTGGAGAAGAATAACCATTTCTTCTATTTCTGGTATTCGGGATGGGTGGTTGCCTTCAAACACTTGGGGAAGATGATCGTGACTTCAGAAGCTTTGGAGGAACCCAAGGATTCCAAAAGTAGACCAAATCTTTAAACATGTTTCCTCCGCTCCAAAGAAGATATTCTCTAAAGAAAATATTCAGGGGTAAACTATATGATCACCCCAACACGGGGACGTAAATAGCAAGACTGTGAAAACTCATTGGGAGGTAGACTTCACTAAACACAGTGGAAATTGCTTCTAGATACATATGTATAGCAGTGATGGGATTCAATTTTTTTACTACCAGGTCTGTGGGTATGGCATAGCAGGCCTGGCAAGGGGGGCGTGGCATGGTGGCATGGCATGGTGGGCGTGGCTTGGTGGGTGTGGCAGGAGAAGGGTACTGTAAAATCTCCATCCCCACCCCACTCCAGGGGAAGGTTACTGCAAAATCCCCATTACTTCCCGATCAGCGGGGACTCAGGAGGCAGAGAATAGATGGAAGTGGGCCAGTCAGAGGTGGTATTTCCCGGTTCTTCAAACTACTCAAAATTTCCACTACTGGTTCTCCAGAACTGGTCAAAACCTGATGAATACTACTTCTGATGCATAGGATTGTCTTACTTCTATTGTCTAGTAAAAGTCTGCTAAATTTAGGAATGCATTCCATTGTTTACAGGACATGATTTCTGAAATATTGTTTTCTCTCTTTGTCATTTTCATGGTTTTTTTTCTCTTATCCTCTTCCTCATTCAGTCTTTGGTCAATATTCCACATTCAGATCTCCTCCTCCCTCCTCCTCCTCCTCCCTCCCTCCCTCCCTCCCTCCCTCCCTCCCTCCCTCCCTAGCAGTTTAAAAAGTGTGCAAATGCAAGTAGATAAATAGATGCTACTTTGGTGGGTTCATTAATGGGGACATGAAAGGAGCTCCCAACTGGGCCTCCCCTGGGCAACGGAGATGTCACTGGCTGATCCTTTCACCCCGGAAGTGCCTCAGAACAACAGCATGACTCCAGATTGCTTTGAAGAGCATGGGGCCATTTATACATTTCTTTAAGATCTATGACTTGAGATGATTTTATCAGTTTACTGTTACGTGTCATTGAGAACTTGGCCTTAACCCATACGGCAACCTGACAAAACAAGCAACAGTTTGGCAGTTCCCTTATACAGCGCAGCTGTTGGCCTCTCCATTCCACCCTCCCTCCTCCCCCTTCTAAATAATATTCTGGCAAGAGGACAATAAGTCAAAAACCAAGCATTCATTATGCATATCTTTTAGTGCAGCAATGAAAATACCATTTTGCCTATCGCTGGCTTTTAGTCTCCTTTCTGGCAGGTTATTCTGACTGATGAATAAATTGCATCCCAAACAGTATGAATTTGACTTGTCTCCATCTTGATTCTTCAAATCAGAGCTAAAGCACATCAGCTCTATTGAGGCCAAACTTTACATCACATGTAGAGGAACATGCAGTGGTGGGATTCAGCCAGTTTGCACCTATTCGGGATAACCGGTTGTTAACATTCTAGGCAGGTCAGAGACCTGGTTGTTGGAAGAAATCTCTATCTTCCTGTAAGGAAGACAGGAAGGAAACATTCTGGTGTTGTTTCTAGGCTAATCTTTATTGCCCTGCTTACAGAAACTGCCTCTCCAGTTAACCCTTATTACATTGTAACAGCTAAGGTGAAGCGCCCATCGATGGGAGGGAGGGTGAGTTGGCCATGCCCACCCAGTCATATGACCACCGAGCCACACCTATCCAACTGGTCAGGGCAGAGAACCAGTTGTTAAATTATCTGAATCTCTCCACTGGGGACATGCAATCGCTGTTGGGAAAATATGTGATATATGTTTCTTTGAACCTCTGGATATTAGCTCACTGAAAAGGAATTCAGATTAGTTTCCTTGTTATGTTGCCTGACATCCTACTCCTCTCATTTTATTTTAGATTAGGCATGTGCAATAGTATTTGAACCAAAGGTTATATTGGAGTCAGAGTCCTTTGGCAAGTCTGCACTCCGAGGGCAAAGGATGAAGATATAGTTGGGACTGGTAGATTCAATTTATATGGCATTTAATTTTGTTCCACCTCAGTGCAACAAAACACAAGGCAGGGTTGGGAATCCATGTTTCCAAAGTCCTCTTCTTATTCTGTGATCCGTCATCTGTCCATGGTAGTAGCTGATGTGAGGGAGTTCCTATTGATCAAGGCCAAAGCCTGTAGTAGGCCATGCAGCATGTATTCAACTCCCTTTAAAACCATACAAGTGGTTGCCATTATCACATCCTCTAATAATCAATTCTGCAGGTTAATTGTGATCTCTTTCTTTCAGCTTCATTGGATGGTGCCTGGTCTTAGTGTTTGGAAAGAGAGGAAAAGGTGAAAGAGAGGAAAGGGAGTAAGAGAGGAAAAGAGAGAAAGGGATACGGTGGCTCAATGGCTAAGATGCTGAGCTTGTTGATCAGAAGGTCAGCAGTTCAGCAGTTCTAATCCCTAGCGCCGCATAATGGAGTGAGCTCCCATTGCTTGTCCCAGCTTCTGCCAACCTAGCAGTTCAAAAGCATGTAAAGTAGAAAAATAGGGACCACCTTTGGTGGGAAGGTAACAGCATTCCATGTGCCTTCGGCATTTAGTGTTGCTGGCCACATGACCACAGAGATGTCTTCAGACAGTGCTGGCTCTTCGGCTTTGAAACAGAGATGAGCACTGTCTCCTAGAGTTGGGAATGACTAGCAGATATGTGCAAGGGGAACTTTTACCTTTACCTTAAGAGAGGAAAATTATTCTGCCTGTCCACTTTCTCCATTGGCATGCATGCATCTGTACTCCTCAATTGCACCATCCCCTTGAGCTCTTCTTTGTAAGCTAAAAAGCTGAATCAACTTAGCTTTTTCTTCTAGAAAAGATGCTTGAACCAGCTAATTTGTTTGCTGGTTTGGAGTAGTGGTAAAAAGGGCTGGCTTAGAAATCAAGAGACTGTGAGTTGTAGTCCTGCCTTAGGCATGAAAGCCAGCTCAATGTCTATGGGCTAGTTCTCTCTCAGCCCAATTCACATCACTCCGTGGTTGTTGTGGGGCAGGGGTGTCCAAACTTGGGAACTTTAAGACTTGTGGACTTCAACTCCCAGAATTTCCCAGCCAGCATGTTGAAGTCCACAAGTCTTAAAGTTCCCAAGTTTGGACACCCCTGCCCTAGCCTAAAATAATGTTTGCTTTGAGCAATATTGTAAAGGCTTGAGTCTATATTTGTACCTCATGTTAGTGCTCTGATCAAGCTTTATTTTTCCCAATATAGCTTTCTTCAAATATGTGGGACAATTGTTCCCATAATCTCCAGATAGTATAGATGTTTATTTTAATAAAAATATCCCCAATTCCCCAAGAGGGAAGAAATTATCGCTTTGCTGTAAGAGGCAAGTTATGTTTGGGTTAATAGAAGTATGACTAATCTCCTTATTTAAGAAAACAAAATAATCATGGACAATTACTTGAGGTCCACAAGTCTTAAAGTTCCCAAGTTTGGACACCCCTGTTGTGGGGAAAGTAAGAGAAGGAAGAAGTATTAGGAATGTTCAATACCTTGAGTTACTTGTAATAAAGGCAGGGTAAATATCTAATAAATAGACAAGCAAACATATATTAACCTGGTTTCTCTTTTCTGCACTTTGCCCTTCCTTTGTCAAAGATCAAGGTTGTGTGACAAGTCAATTGGTCAATTGTCACAAGTGAAGGTGACCAGAATTTTCTTTGTCTGTAGAAATAAGATAGGCAAGCCTCTTTATTTAGAATTCCCACATTTTTGAGTTAAGATTTAAAAATCCCTCAAAAAAAACCCACGTACAATAGGGACCATGTCATATAGCATGGATTATCCATATGGTAAGGGAAATCCATAATACTTTGTGAATCCAGAGGGATTTGAGAAAAAGCATTTTTCTTCACAAGGTCTTCAGAGAGTAGCTGATGTAAAGCATCACCTTACAATAAGCCTTCACGTTAACTGTTTCAGGAAAAAAAATTAACAAGATGCAGAGTATGAAAGGAAATGATATCCAATGATTATTATTTTTTTGAAGGGAGAGAGAATAATGACCCAACAGAATAAGAACAATTTTGGGAAAAGAAAAATAGCTTTACATTGAACAGAGTAACACATTTAATTGTTGTATATTGTTACGTTTGCCTGAGAGATAATTTTTTTCATTGAAGTTTGCAGTTTATATATCGATCTATCGATCTACCTTGAACTTGTTTGGGACTTTGAGTATGGAAGCCCATCCATCATCTAACCTTGATTAAAGATTCTTTTGTTCTTTTGGAATGGTCCTTCTCTTTCATCAAGCACACAGCTTTTGAAAGAATGCCTATGGAGTGGTGAAGGAATATCCACATAGACAGATCACATCTACATGTGAAGCCTGTCACCTCATTTATCACCAGCCTTGATTTCACTGACCTGGAATCTACCAAACTTTGCACAAAGTCATACAATCTTTGTAGTTTCCTGCTAGAACCTCCAAACAAGCTCAAGGTCAATCTGTATCTATCTATGTAACATATGTCTGTCTGACTGCTTGTCCCCATCCATCCATCCATCTGAAGTTCACATGGAAGAATTACAACATCACTAATTAATCCTGTAATTTTTAATTGTGTTTTGGGGTTACCAAAGCTGCTGTAGTGTTGATCTTGGGCCAATGGCTTTCTATTAAAAACCCTTAGGAAGAAAACAATGTCAAAAAACGCCTGAAATCTTGCCAAGAAAACTGCAGAGATTTGGTCAGGCAGTTTCCAGGGGTTGTAAACTGACTTGAAGGCACCCTTCCCCCTCCTCCAAAGGGTTACAGACTGTTAATGGATCTTTCTCCGCGTTCCCTTCCAATACAAGTAGGATTTCTGTGTTCATAAAACAATAAAATATTTAACTTGTATTACATTAATTTTATGCTGCATTGAACCAATTACTTAGATGTCGAAAATCGCTGCTCCGTCATTTTGATAACTCTTAAAATTGGTATTTTATTATACCACTTAATTAACTTTTGAAGTGAGATCATCAGGTAATGCTTTGACAAAGTTTCTGTGTATATGTGGGTGTGCTGCAGTAATAACTGAAGAGGAACTCAGGCTACACACTTAGTTTTGCATTTCATTATGTGATAAGAATTAGATGTTGCCTATTAAATTTTAGTAGCAAACTCAGACCTCTTGTACTGCAAAATAAAAATAAAAATGCCACTGTTCTCTTTTTCACTCTTATTTGTGTCCAATATTTATATGTTTCTTCAATCATACTGGGCTTTGGGTGAGTTAATGAGAAGATAAAACTATCAAAGTCAAAATAAAGCAGAAAATAAAACCATAATATAACAAAGTGTGAAAGAAGAACTAAGGGTCAAAAGCATACTTGACTATGATGGGTCACTTGTATTTCTGGAGGTGGGATGGAGGAGGAAGCTATTTCAAAGAATTTCCTTTGAGGCATAATCATAATTTTTCAGCAGGGTGCAGATTTTGTGGTTCAAAGTTCTCAATGCAAGCCATTTCCAAAATACGGCGGTGAAAGGTTTCCATGAAAATCATAACAAGCTTCTGTTAGTCAGATGAGAGAGTTACATTATCTGACCTAATCCTGAAATACAGTTAAAATTTATCCTCAAAGTGTTTGACTTTCCTTTTTATACAGTTTTTGGTTGGGTTGGGTCACAGGATGTATCATTTACTAAAAGAAGCCTATGAAATATTTATATTGCTGAGCATTTTGGATGCTGGCTGTACAAATCCCCCAATGCTTTGAACATGGAAGATTGTATTCCTGTAATGAAATTGCTTCAGTTTGCCCTTACTTTCAGACTATTTTCCCAGGTAATGCTTGTAGCCGAATATCTGAACAATTCCTTTATCTAGTTGACAGAAAAAGCATTAGATATATGCTGCTTGTTAGGGATTTTTTTTTCTCCCGGTGTCTTCTGCTGTTGCCCTGATGTCTTTAAAGTTTATCTATGCTTCTTTCACTCATTTCTTTGTGGTTCCTCCTCCTTCTTTCCCACTTTTTACCTGAACTTGGTTCAGCATTGTGAAGATAAAGCTGGAGAAGGCAAACCGTCACTCATCTAAGGAATAAACACTCATTTACAAAGGCAGTCTGTTAACCTAAGAGATTCACAAGAAATCAAGTAGAATGCAGAGATTTTGTCTCCTTGGCCAAAATGACAATAATAATCACATCTACATTTTGATGTCTCCTGCCTATCCTCCCATTCCATTTGATGGTTTTTATTTAAAGCTCGCATTGTCAACTTGTAAAGCATTTCCATGTTTGTTATCGAGTGGCCATGGGAGGGAATGTGGGGAAAGCATTCGACACATACCTTTGGCTAGAGTTGGATCTCAGATTACTACAGCAGGCTTGTGAGGCATGGAATTCTACAACCTGCTGGAGCACCTTGTTGGATAGTGTTATGACACAGACTGAGGGGAGGGGGAAAACAGGGGCAATGTTCAGCCATAACATACATGAGGCCAGATCTGACGCAATGTTGTTCCTAATAAATGACTGGGTTTCTTTTGAAATTTGGCTCGAGGCTCATAGGTTAATTAGGGCATCTTTCAGAAACCTGACATACATTTCCTCCAGAAACTCAAGGCAACATAACATATTCTAGAACAATGATGGTGAACCTTTTCAGTACCGAGTGCCCAAACTGGAATTGCATGCATGCACGCGTGCCGGAGCATCAGAAACCCAAAGACCAGCTGGCCAGCACACACCTGCCTGTTTCTTGGCTGTTTTTGACCATTTTCAGACTGATTTTGGCTGTTTTCCAGACCGTTTTCAGCCCATTTTTCCGGTGCTTCAGTGCCAGCAAAGACCAGCTGGCCGGCGCGCATATGTGCGCCAGAAACCTGAAGAGCAGCTGGTGATGGCACATGTGCCCACAGAGAAGGCTCTTTATGCCACTTCTGGCACATGTGCCATAGGTTTGCCATCACAATTCTAGGATTATGTAAAGATTTTATTCAGCAAAACAATTTGAAGATAATCTGATCAAATCTCCAGATCTAAATGTCTGAACTACTCTGATTTATCAAATTGTGTATCAGTCATATCAACTAAATATTTCTTTATGAATTTTGGGGGGATTTGATTTGGACCAGGATGATATATAGTTACATGATCTTTTGATTGTGATCAAACCTGAAGGAAAGTTTAGGTTGAGACAATGAATTCTCCAAATCACCAGTGAACTTACCATGGGACTCATCAGTCTTAAACTAATAGCCTCAACACTTATTTTACAAAAGAAATGGCTTTACAACATTTTTTTAAAAAAATGTATGACTTTAGGAAATAGAACATGAGGAGGACCTATTCTTATTATTACTTTAAAGATCAATGTTTCTTTTATTTTGGCTTAGTAAGATGTATGAATCCTATTATTATATTTAGAACCCATCTGTTTGCTGTCATGCAGATTGTTATTTTTATATTTCTTGATATTGTGAACTGCTCAGAGTCAGTCTGGAGTCTGGTGGTATTTAAAATGAATGCATAAATAAATACAAACCTATATGTTTTGACAAAGGTGTCATCAAAATGAGATCCCCAAAATTCTTCTGTATTCAAAAATCTTTGAGTTAAATCTTTGAGCCTTCAAAAGCCATTACAAAATTATAATTGTTGGAATAGCTTAATATCTAAAAGTAATAGATAAGGAAAACAATTGTCTGACTAGGAGTAATTATATCAGTTATACAATGCAAACTAGATGATAATGTAAATTAAATCAATTCTGAAATCAGGGTTGTTGTTTTTTTTTGACCTGGTGCCAATCCAAAGCACGGAAATTTAGGTGCAAACATTCTTTTGAATTCTTGGCTATGATGATGTATGATGGGATAAAAAAACTAAGCTTTAGTGATCTGTGAACTGCTGTTGCTGATCACATTTCCTTCATAGGTTGTCTCTCATTTATTGTCCCTTCCTATTCCTTTTTTCTTTCATTCTTCTAACAATCTCCCCCACCCTTCTATCCTGTTCGCCATTGCCCAATTCAACATTGTTGTCTTCCTTTACAATGCCTCTGTAAATATTTAACTACAATCTTACAAGGGAAAGGTGACCTTCACCCCTTAAAATTCTCAGGCATTAAGAATGTGGTGAAGGACCATATTTTTACCTTGTGGTAAACCTTGTGCCTTACACATTCTTCTTTAGAGTATGACAAAATGATTCTGGCATTTGGACTAGACAAAAAAGAACATGGGGTATCAAATGAAGGCTGCATCTCACTGTTGACATTCAGAATGCCCCAGTTTCAACCTTTTCCAAAGTGTGTGTGCGTGTGTGTGTGTGTGTGTGTGTGTGTGTACATGTATCCATTTACAAATTTGCATTGCTAATTAGGCCTGCAATAAATATACATGCATGCATACATACATATATACATACATCCCTCTGTGAGGGAGATGGATGGTTTTTAAAATGTGATAAATAAAACAAAATAAATATACAAAATATAGACGGGATTACAAGGTAATGGTCAGAAAATAGCCCTACATATTTACATTTTTATGTATTTATATTATTTCTCTAGATTTTTCACTTTCTTTCTCCCCCCCACCCCCAAGTCTGGCAAATGAAAGGTTTTAGTGCTTTGGTAAAATGCAGCAAGGAAACTATATCACAGAAAGCTTAGATCCAAAAATCAAACAGGAAAATTATTTAAGGGGCATCTTTGACTCTCTCAAGGCTAAGTCGATCTCCTAACCTACTTAATTCTCAAAACCAGTCTGCCCCATGATAGCTTATTTATTTCAGTGAAACGTGTACAATTGGAAGACTTTGAAGCTGGTGCAGGGAGACCTTGAAGAGCATCTCTCTAATGTAGGCATCATTTCAGCTTCTGGAACTTCAAAGATACCCCAAAGCAACATTTTCCAATTTCTAGGTAGGAAGGAATCTCTTTTTAATCTTCTTTGATAGCAGTCAGACTACCTTCATTCTGCCTTTATAGAATCCTGGTCTGTCCAGCTGTGAGTAACAAGGTCATGTAAGAGCATGTAAGGGATTTTGCCTTCCTTTCTCAAAATGGATTATTTGGGGAGAAGCTGCACTGCACCCGTGACCTTTCTTTAGGGCAGTGATGGCAAACCTTTTCAGCACCCAAACCAGAACAGGCATGCATGTGCACATGTCAAAAACCCAAAGACCAGCTGGACAGTGCGCATATGCATGCCGGCCAGTTGGTCTTTGGGTTTCCAGAGTGCGCATGTGTGCAGTGCAGCTTCGCAGGTGCCGAAGCACCAGAAACCCAAAGACCAGCTGGCCGGAGTGTGCATGCCAGTTTTGGGGCTGTTTTTTCGGGCTGTTTCCAGGCCATTTTCTGGGTCATTTTCCAGCTGTTTTTCTGGTAATTTTCAGTTATTTTATGTGCATGCGCGGTGGTGCTAAACTGGGGCAACAGCTCGCATGCACACAGAGAAGACTCCTCCTGACACTTCTGGAACTCGTGCCATAGGTTCACCATCACAGCTCTAGGGGATCTCTAGTTTTGGGGTCCTGCATTTCAGAAGTCTCAGGTCAAACAAATAACAATCGTCCCTTCTGGATATTAGTGCATCATTCATCAATGGGTGTACAGTCTGACTGTGCTTGTTTCTGGACATGTTTGCATGGTTACAGCAGCAAGACTCTTCCCCCCCCCCCCACACACACACATCCCAATTCATGGGTATTAATTTTTTGTTAATCTACCCAATGACTCAATGGTCTTCTGGGGGTGTTTGCCCAGCTGTCTTAAGCAGGGTTTCTCAACCTTTCTTCAATCTGTGATCACCCTCCAATTTTAATTTCCTCTTGTGGTATCCAGGTCTCATTGCCATGGAACAGGAACCAGTGGGTTATGTTTCATCAACAAGATAGTATTTGTAATATAAGACATTTTGCTTTTCTGTGGCCACCTTAGCAACGACCTCTTTATTTCAAATTTTTCATTCTTGAAATATCCCTTGGCATCTAAGGTTCACTGCTTGAAAGCAGCACCAACCACACAATATCAAAACGTTCCCCATGGTGTAGTGCAAACATGTTTAATTGTATGGAATATGCTGAAATACACACGAATTGATCACACATGAGAACCAGATAACTTCTGCTCAGAGTTGAGTATGAGCATCAGAAGAATCCTAGCTCTTCTTAGCCCTCTAGAACTCAGCTTCATAGAATAAGTGAGCCATACATCGTGTGGCCATGAAACTATCAGGGTCCAAAAATGGTAATCAGTATTGCTCAGGTATGGTGAGAATATATAAGACAAATCACCTGTTGTTCAATGACTGGTTGATAGCTTATCCTTCATCACAGACAGCAGAATGCTTTAGCCTATACCTTGTGATCTTGTTGAAAACGATATCCATGTGATTACTTTTTTTGGCAAGGTTGAGACAGATCACAGAGCAAAGACGAACTTACCTAGATGAACATGAGTTTTTTAATGTCACACTTTCAGCTTTTTAAGGATAAAAAAGATAAAGGTAAAGGTTCCCCTCACACATATGTGCTAGGCCTTCCCGACTCTAGGAGGCGGTGCTCATGTCCGTTTCAAAGCCAAAGAGCCACACTGTCTGAAGACGTCTCCATGGTCATGTGGCCAGCATGACTAAATGCTGAAGGTGCATGGAACGTTGTTACCTTCCCACCAAAAGTGGTCCCTATTTTTCTTGCATTTCTACTTGCACACTCTGTTACGTGGTGCTAGGGATTCAAACCATCGAACTGCCGACCTTTCTGATCAACAAGCTCAGCATCTTAGCCACTGAGCCACCACACCCCTTTTAAGGATAGAACACTGCAATATTGATAACAGTGGGTAAACTAGCATTTACTTGGGTGGCCCTTCCTTCCTTCCTTCCTTCCTTCCTTCCTTCCTTCCTTCCTTCCTTCCTTCCTTCCTTCCTTCCTTCCTTCCTTCTTCCCTCCCTCCCTCCCTCCCTCTCTCCCTTTCTTCCTTCAACAATAAAAAATCCCCCAGCAAAATTCTCCCCTGATGTAAGTAAAAACACAACCAGAAGCTGAGATTTTTTTTAAAAAAAAAACACAAATCAGTATACATACAATACAAATATTTAAACAAAAACTAATTCAAAGACTCCAACAGCAAACTTGTGGAAATACGATCAGGTCTTAAGGAGTTTCCAAAAGGTATAGTCTTGCTTTTAGATTTTTGTTTAGACCTTGGTTACTGTACAATAAAGAGTTTGTTTTTAGCTGCTGTAGACAGTTGTTAACAAATGATTGGATCAAAGACACAAAAATAACTTGACAGCCTTATTCGGTTTATTTGACAGTTTTCAAGAGAGAAATCTGTTGTCTTCTATTAATTAGCTTTCCTAATGGGGGGAAATCTTAAGAAGATATCTTATTTACTTTCCACAGCCTTACCTATTTGGAAGTCTGACAACTGAAATAAATGAGCAGCACAACCAAGAAACATTTGCCAAGTGTTTATGCTGCAGACCACCTGTGCAGTCTTAGGTTTAGATAACTTGTTATAATTAATCAATTTACTCTGTAGCATCTTCTCTGCTACTGCAATGACTTGAATGTGGGAGGCTTAAAAGAAATGAATGATTTTTCATTTCGAGCGTGGATAAAGACAGATCCCAAAACATTCTTTTGACTTCTTTAAGCGAGGTGAGTAGATCTACATGTTTCAATCTTTTATTGCAGAGGGGCAATCTTTTTGTGACTAGTTTTCAGCTGATATATGTATCTATCTCAGCTTCTTAAATTATCTGGTGGTTTGGTTAT
This sequence comes from Natrix helvetica, assembly GCF_964273705.1. NCBI lineage: Eukaryota > Metazoa > Chordata > Lepidosauria > Squamata > Natricidae > Natrix > Natrix helvetica. Next base: position 10,142,424 of record NC_138561.1, read on the forward strand.
AATAGGACAAAATGAAGGTAGATTCCTTCCTTATTTCTTTCCTTCCTTTTCTTCCACATCATTTCAGTGGCATGTGTTTGGTATTTCCAGCACTCATGAAAAGAGCTGATGGAATATGGATTGCTTACTTTGTTTTATTGTCACTTTGCCCTGTCACTTTGTTCCTCCTTTCTGATTTAATTAGGAAAATATCAAATTCAGTTCCTTCATTTACTTGGCCTCCTTTGTGAAAAGGTTGTGGGGAATTATTTCTTTTGGTATTAAGGGTCTCAGATTCATTTTCTATATTGGGAGAGGGAAGGTTCCTGCTTGAGAGTTGCTGATAGTAATTTTCCAACTTCTGTTAAAGTAGATTTGTCTGTCAGGACTGCATTTTAACAGTGGGGCTGGCCAACACCTAAGGGAAAGTGAAATATGTACCTTCAGCCTCAGGATTTAAGGCACCCATATTATCCCATTAAAGTCAAAATATTTTGGTCTACCTACTGTTGTTGAGGTGGTTTAAAGAGCAGAAAAAGGCCATATTTTCAGTGGTGGGATTCAAATATTAAACAACTGGTTCTCTGCCCTAATGATCAGCTGGGTAAGGGCCCCCCATCATCATGTGACTGGGTGGGCATGGCCAACTCAATGTCATTCATGGGTGCTTCTCCTTAGCTGTTACAATGTAATAAGGGTTAAACGGAGAGGCAGTTTCTGTAAGCAGGGCAATAAAGATTAGGCTAGAAACAACACCAGAATGTTTCCTTCCTGCCTTCCTTACAGGATTAGCCCTGTAAAGTGGAAAAAACAAAATAAGATTTCTTCCAACAACCAGTTCTCTGAACTGCTTAGAAAGTTAACAACTGGTTCTCCCAAATAGGTGCGAACTGGCTGAATCCCACCATTGCATATAATGATCTACTAAAGCAGACTATACAGTTCCAAGGTCAAAGTTCTGGTTTGATACAAAGTGCTTCCCTGCATTTTTTACATTCAGTATTTAAATTATTGTAATATAAGATCTCATATATGTTTGGGATAGGATAACATTGATCAGTATGTATATAAAGCAAAGTAGAGAAAAATGGTCTAGAGAAATAAGAAGCTATTAAACATTAATTCTGCAATCTTCCAAATTTTTAAGCAACTCACATTGCCTTGAGTTTGGTGGAATATGCTAGAGTATTTACTCTATAATAATTTCTTCTCTGTCAGTTTTGTAATGATTATGTTCCCCTCGTTGATAGTTGACAATATATGAGCACCTTTGAGGCATTAAAGAGGAAGCCTTATGATGTAATTGTGTCTGAAGGAAAAGAATTAAGTGGTTCATAAACTACCATCTATATTAACCTTATTCAACTTTCGAGATTCTAATCCCTAAAGATGATATCAGGGCAACCTGAATCCCTCAAGGGGAATTATTCATGCCTATTAATTGGTATAGTGCAACAAATGGTACAGTTTACCCTGGATGTCATTTTTATATATATGTTTGAAAATGCACTTCTTAGCAGACTGTGGAGGACACCACTGGGACTTATTTGACTCTGACTTTCACATTAATTTTGCTATGCTTGTGAAGAACACGGGTGGTAGTGGGAAATCGATATCCATCAGTGATTATTCTGGATAAAAGATTTGGGAACCATGAATACCAATGGCAGTGAATACCATTAAGATTCAAAAAGATGGCAGATAGATAGATAGATAGATGATAGATAGATAGATAGATAGATAGATAGATAGATAGATAGATAGATAGATAGTGTATGTGTATGTATGTACATACATGCACATATTTATGCAACTACTTTAAAATTATCATAATTATCATCGAAGTTGGAAGGAACCTTTGAGATCTTCTAATCCAAATAACTGCTTAAGCAGCAGATCCTATACCAGTGATGGCTAATGTTTTTTGTTGTTGGGTGCCAAAAGTGCCATCTCCCATAATGCAAAGCATGCCCCCACATGTGCATGTGTGCTCACCCCCCCCCACGTTCCCCCCATGCACGCCGCACTGCTTATCTCCAAGCTGAGCTTGGTATTTCCTCTGGGGGCCCGGTGGAGGCATTTTTTAGCCCTCCCCAGGCTCTGGAGGCTTTCCTGAAGCCAGGGGAGCGTAAAAATGCCCTCCTCCAGACCTCCGGAAAGGCCAAAAATCAGTTGGCTGGCATGCACATGTGTGCTGGAACTGTTGGCTCATGTGCTGGCAGATATGGCTGCATTAGAGACAAAATGATGCCCAGTCTCTTCTTAAAAGTCTCCAGCGATGGAGTACCCACAACTTCCGAAGGCAAGCCGTTCCACTGGTCAAGTGGAATGGCTTGCCTTCCATGTGACCAATGGAACTTTGTGGAGTCAAGTGGAATTTCGCAGAGTTAAGGAACAGAATGCCTTTCTGAAGCATTTTCTCACTGTACCCTTCAAAAAGGTGTTGCATCTTTCAACTACAATCTGAAACTGTTCAGAGAGTAAGATAGATCCTATGCTTTGGTGAGCACATTCATGTCTCTCTGTGTTTCCATGTCTACTTCTACTTATTTATGACATGAATGTTCCTATTTTTCCTCTTTGCACATCATCTTGAAAAGGTGAGAAAAAAGTGACTTTGAATGTTCTACAGTACATTGTTACTTAATTGGAAATCATTCCCATTATGTTTAAAGATCTTACTCCCTGGGAAGCCCATTTAGGAATGTAGTTTCAACTAATTAAAAGATCGGTCTTGTTTGGAGCAGCAGAAAATGTACCACTCCCTATTTATTTTCACCATTTATAGTATTTCACCAGACTGCTGCTAATACTATGGACTGCTGTTTGTACAGCTAGCCAGTCTCCAAGTATTGATGATTTTGGGTTTCATATCGATAGAGGACAAAATCATTATCCACCAATATCAAAAAGTCATTTTACAAATGGATTCTGTCTGCATTAGCATATTTCTGACATTTCATTTCACTTTCAGTATGTTGAACTAATTCTTTTAACCTGGATAGCCAGAGATCCACCATAGCTGAAATCAGTTTTCCAGTTCAGCTGAACAGTTTTATTTTTCCCCCCATTACCGTTACCCATCCAGCTCACGTCTCTTCTATTCTGTACATACTTTCCATAGGTTTATGATGCTTGGTTGATTTGCCTGAGTGTGTATGTGGGTTTTCCAAATGAGGAAACCCTCCCTCTTTCCATCCTGCTGAAATTAATCATCATAATCCAAGGTACTTGTCATTTACCGGAAACACAGCTCACAGGGCTTTTTCAAGGTTTTATTATTATTTATGAACCATCTACTACTGTCTGCTTTACAATTAGAACTGTGGAATTTAGCATGTTTTTCCTCCCTAATCTCAGGTCCTAGAGGGCACTTTTATTGAATTTTCTTTTACCAAATGCCCCTTATTATTTCAAAAAGTATTTCAGTATAAATGCAGGAAATCTTGTTTGGGGCTTTGATAGATTACTCAGTGCTAACAAGACAAACTTTGACATTAGAATGCTAATATGATTTTTACAGGTATTCCTCATATTTGAAATAGACCTAAATAATTACATGGGGACTTTGAGTAGAATACTTTTTTTTAAAAAAGGAAATTGATTGGCACATTTAGATTGCAATGAATGGGAATGGGATATTCTCCTTATTCTGTTTCTTTTTCATTTTGTTGTGGCCCGTAAGAGCTGGCAGCAGAGACAGACAGTGAGGAGGTTGGGGAGGAACATGGGCCAGTCCTGAAGGCTGGGGAAGGCTTGGACCATGGCTCTGCATCAGAGGCAGAGATGAGGCCATGTCTGTCTGGCAGTTCTCAGCTGCCTTTGGAGCTAGACAGCAGCGAGGCAGAGGAACAGCTGGAGCCTGTTCCCAGTGTGTGCATGGGCAGAGCTGCCAAGAGAAGGGAATAATTAAGGAATAAGGGTTGACTTGAGAGTAAAGCCACAGGTAGATGGTGAATGGCCCCTCCCACAGAAAATAAAAGAGGAGCAAAAGGCGATTCGTTCATTCATTTATTCATTTCAGGAGTGTGAAGGTCTGTCCGTGAATCTCAGAGATTCTGTGCCAAGTCTTTCCTTGCACAGCACTCCATTTGGAAAATATCTACATGGCAGCTTTCCAAGCAGGATAAGGTCTGTGGTCATAAATTCACCTTTGAAAGACTTTTTACCAGGCCTTTGCTGAATGTGAATGAGAGGAATTCACATTTGTTTAATAAAAGGGGTTTTGTCAGGACGAGAAATCTGCTGCCTGCTTTGGGGGGAAGGCTAGGTCAGTATACATTCTGTCTTTTTTCCTACCTTTGTGAGTTTTAGTTTAGTTGAAGGCATACAGTTTTAGTTCCAGAATAGAATCTAACCATGTTGTTAGAGAATCACACATGTGTACTTAAACATTTTAACACCACCTTTCATATAATGGGCAGGTTTACTTCATTATTATTGTATTATTGTGCATAGCATAATAAGGATAGAAACAATAGAAACAAAAACAATCCCTTATAAATTCATAAATGAACATTCTTTCATACAGCATGCTGGTAGATTCCTAAAGCATTATTTCCATTCTGTTTTGAAAGAAAAGCCACATTTCATTTTATGTGGAGACTATTGCAACTATCTTCATTTGGAACAGTCAAAAGTAGTAATCAATGGTACAATTATATCACTCTAGTGCAAGCATTTCTGAATTTGCGTCGTCCTTCCTATGTTCAAGCTGTGCTATCTCAGCTATATGGAAAAGAAATAGATAAACTCAGTTTAAAAAAAAAACCTATTTATATTCCTGAAATGAAAGAACAAAGTATCTATTGAAAGGACCAATTTAAAAATAGGCATATCTAGTTTTGTGACAGTCATGGTCTTATCTCAAAAGCCTTTCCTTAGTTAAGGATATGGCAACTAAAGAGCCAGATGGAGAATCTAGCTATTATGTCAAGTTAAATCTAGCTATTATATCAAGTAGACTTGGAACTGGCTGACTAAGCCAGGAGCTATCCATATCCAGCAGAAAGTAAAAAATGGAGCTGGGTATAATTGCTGAACTATATTAGAAGATAGGTGAATTAGGAAGAGTTCCTTAGGAATAATTTGATGAGAAAAACAAACAATTCTTGATCATGATCAACTTGTTATTGGGTCGGAAGTTTGTGGTATAAGGAAAGTGATCTGGGCTTGTTGAAACTGGTGGAAGGGTATGGAATTGTCAAGGTTTAAAGCAACAGACTCCATCCTCAGAATTCAATTCGTTTCATTTGGCTTTGGCTTGTCCCTTGTTTTCTGCATTTGATTATACCTTTGTATTAAGTTTTCCTTTATATTCTGAAGCCGGACTGGATTTATACCTAGAGATTAGTTTGATGGATTTGGAGGTGTTTGTGGTAATAGATCAGATAACAAGCTGCCATTCATGAGATCAAGACAATGAGTTTTCTGAAAGGGTCGAATGTGGGCTTTCTCACCCCCTTCACAGTTGCTGTGGAATTGTAATACCGAACGTGATATAAAGGGAAAATGATTAAATATAATTCATTTAATTGTGGTTAGAAGGTTATCTCCTGGTGTGCTAGTCAAATACTGTGCCCTTTTATAAACATGCAACTTTGGGGACTACATTTTCAAGGACAAATGAAACTCTTTTATCATGTTCTCCTGAGTAAGTTGGCAATGAGAGATATTTTAATGTGGACACTATTCACTCTCCATGTACTTTAGTGTGCCGAGAGGTATAGTTTTATCCTTACTTTCCTTTTTGCCTTGACTCCTAGATGCACAGAATATGACAAATCCCTACATGTCTAATTTATTGAATAATTATATACCTGCATTGATTGAATCTCCAATCAATTTCCATTGTATCTGGGACCCACCACTACAGGACAAATGTCCGATGTCAGAAAGCACTTACTGATAAGAAAGTATGTCTTTCAATAAAGATACAGTTAAAAGTAACTTCATACATTTAGATGTTCTTGCACTCAGATGAAGCACAATGAGTTTGAGTAAGCTTGTTTTTTGAGTAATCTCGTGAATTTTTTTTTTTTTGCTACTCACATCTCATCTGGTTTTATAGAGCACTGCAGATTGAGTTGGGTTTGACATTAGACTGACTGATTTTTCTGACTGTGAGTAGTGCTCTTAAGAATTAGGTCATAGGCTATACAAGTATGCTTCTGTCTGTCCCAATTTTTAACCTCACCTAGTTTTCTTAATGAATAAAAGAAAAGCTGACTTGCTGCACAGCAAACCACTAGTCCCTAACCATTATATTTCTTTCTAAGAATACCTCTGACTGACCGTGAACCCCACAAGCATTCTTAGAACATGAAAAAATATATATAAAATGAACTAATTGTAGCCAAAGCTTTATTTGCCCTCTCCTGGAAATAAAAGGGAGAACTAGATAGATGGCAGCATGTTTAATAATAATAGTTTGAATGTAATACAATGGGAAGGTAGAACTTCAGGGATGATAGACATAATAAAGTAGAACACACTCAATATGGACAAATGGAGTTCTTAATAAACAGTTTTAGTTTATATTAATCCTGTTTATTATTTATTTATCACATTTTTGAACCATCATCTTCCTCAGAGTGGGATTCTGGGTGGTGTACACTGGAGTAGCGTACTACTTAAGTGCTTAGAAGCACACTTGCAAGACTACTTGCTCATTCTAGCATCCTTTTTAACATCTAAGAACACTTTGCTTCTCATTGAGAAAGGAAAACGGTTATGTTAAATTATTGACCTGCTGTAGGGCTTGCATATGTTTCAGGAAAAAGACAGAAATGTAGGTATTCCTCTGAGTTTGGAACTTTTCCATTGACATTCTGTGCTCACAGCTTGAATCCCAGCTACTAACACTTGGATATTTGCCATTTGATGTGCTCTTGGGGTACTTCTAGAGAAACTCTGGTTTCATCCCTCAAGTTCTTGGCAACCGTTTCAGGTCATGGAGTTACCCTCTTCTCGTGCGTGTTTTGTTTCCTCATGGAGCTCAGTAGATCACACTTCCTCCAGCTGGCCAATTGGAGTGAGTGAATAAAAATCCATATGTAGTTAGTACTCAACAGCCCCCTGTATTTTCCCTTTGCTGCATGTACTTTTCTTAACAAGAAAAAGGAATGCCAGCTGGCTACTTGGCAAGATGAAAAGATGAGGTCACTTCTTGGAATGACTAGACACATGGTGGCAAGATGCTATGAACATCTGAAAAACCAGGAAATGGGATGAGGTGAAGTTACCACCACTGGGAAGCTGTCCATTATGTTGCTCTGGAGCAAATTATCTGCTCAGCATGTTCCTTAGAGGAAGAACCAAACAGAAACTTAATTGGCTCATATTTCTTTTTTAATTATATGAACTCAATAAAGAAAATAATGCAGAAAATCACAGACAAAAAAAAGCCAATGTACCAACATATATTTACAGACATAAAGATATCAATAAAATGAGGCTGTGATATTTGTGATTGATCTATATTAATAAATTCTGTGAATCACAGAAGAGATATAGCTATTTCTTTATGCTTTGGTTGTAAGACACTTTTTTTATCCAGATATCAACTCCCACATGATTGAGATAGTATATAAAGATCTGAAAATATTAAATCTCAAGGTTGAATTAATATGTGTAATTGCTTCTTATCTAAATGGAACACTGTATATATGAATAAAATGCTAATTTCATTGCATTTAATTGGCTCATCTTTCCATGTCTTGTGGTACCCTAGTGATACATCATGGAAGGCAGGGTTGATCTCAGGACCAGATTTTGCATTTGAAAGAGACTTTGTGTGATTTTCAAGAACCGAGTTGTGATAGAATGTATGGTAAATCTAGCCTTGGGAGTGGGAAGGATGAATTAAATGCTAAGGGAGGAGGAAGATTAATCAAGCCTGAGAAGAAAGAAAGCATGAGAAAGAAACTCAAAATAACTTCATCTTGATTTTGTTTAGTGTAAGATATAGTAGAAAGAAAGTCTGGATTACTTTTATAATTCTCTATAGAAATAAAGCACATTTACAATCTTGCCTCCTATTACCCTGTTTCCTAATCTTACTTATTAGGAATGACTTGACATCTATTTTAAACCAAAGTGCCTAAAAGTATCTTAACTAATTGGCTCTAGCAGCCTCATAAGGTTGGGTTTCCTTTTGAAATTACTTAACACTGGAAGTTCCAGATTGTGCCATTCAAAAACATTGTCCTGCCTTTCTAATACTTCTTGTTATTAAATTTGAGGGATGCAAACTTTCTTTTCCAATTGCAGGTAGTGTGGGATACTTATATATTCCCAGATGATCAAAAGATATATGTGAATGTCCTGTCACTTATGCATGAGTCTTCAGTGGTCTGTTGCCTCCCTGTCTCCCTATACTTACATTTAATCCAAAGGAAATAAATAATGAGAGAATAGGGGTAAACAGGAAAGCTGCAAAATGCCACCACAAGGAATAGCATCTTAAACAATAAAGAAGCTTAAAGAGTTCCTCAAGACAGACTCCTTTCCTAGTGATATGACATACCCATGTAGTTTTCTTAGCAAGAACATGGAGTGGGATTTTGTGGATCTTCAAGTGTGTGGAACTTTTATTTAAAGGTTTAAAATTTCCAGTCTGGGAACTACATTCTTGCTGAGATACATCTAAGTAACAACCAGGATCAACAAATAATTCTTCTTTGTTTCTCAAGACCAGTAGGGAAAGCTAGGTGCTGCACATATTTTCACCCTATAATAAAAGAAACTTACACACATTACCAGTATACATTTGAAAGACTTTCTCAATCACTGTAAGATTAAGATAGAGAAACTGAAAATGTCTTCAGTTGAGGAAGATTTTTCCCCCCCCAAGAAATTGAAAGGCAGCTTTTAGAATAACATTGTTGTCAAGACAATTGGAGATGTATTCATTAAGAGAAAAGTGACTTAGTTCACGACGTGAGACAGTCCCTTTGTCCCTTGTTCACTTAGTCTTTTAGCAACTCCAGGATCTTGATACAGTGTATGAAGTCACCCCTATAACTGTGAGTGACTTATCTTGCCTCCCTGTCATTGACACTACACCAATCAGTACAAGGAAGATCATTACAAGCCAAGTACGGTACAGAAGCACCAAATTATGTAGAAGATGGATTTCAGTAGAAAGGGTGCCTTGGCTTGTTATTAATTATGGGTTCATTCAAAGTTCCTAAGCTATCTGATTATATTAATTTGTCAAAATCTCTGTACTCTATAATTAAAGCATAAACATGAAGTGGGAATAAGTCAATTAAAAACAAAAACAAATAGCCGTGCCTTTTAAAGTTAAGTTTTTGCTTATTATTATAATCACTTGTGCAAGTACAAAAGCAGACATTTTAGCCCAAGCCTAAATGCCTAAAGGTGCTATTCGAGTTATGGATAAATTCCTGTATTGAAATATTATCCTTAAAAGAAAGAAAAAAATAGGTCAGCTGAAAGGAAAAAAGATATCAGATGTTGTGATTAAGATAATTTAGTCTGCATGTGGTATATTATCTGAATCTCTGTGTATTACTAATCATTATGATTTAAATGCATGATCCTGCAACAATCTATTTCCTTCCTAGTTTCCTCTCTGTGCATGTATTTATTTCACATAAATGAACCCATGTGAAAGAATACAATAAGGGGTGGGAGGAAGCCATAAACTTTGAATAGTCATAGCTACATGTTTATTATAAAGCCTTGTGCTGTAGCTCTGAAATGGTGTAAAATGTGAATGTTAAGAGTGCCAAGAAAAGCCAGTAAAGAAGATTTCAGAACAAACCCACAAAAGAAGAGGGTGTCTCACTTGTATCTAGTGACATTACTCTTACCTTAGTATTGTATCTCACCCATTCTCCAGCTTTGGACTTGTCTTTGGAAGACAAAAGATGCAAAAAAGGTAACCGCTATTGTAGATACATATGACATTGTATGGAAGGATGTACATTGTACATTGACATGGAAGGATGCTGTCCCATCCTATTTCTATTCAGGGTGAGGGCGTGCAACCAGACGTCTCTGGAGCATGTGGTATGACTCCTGCTATCAAAGTGGATCAAATCAAGTATGGCTGGTACCCGTGCTCTTCAGCTTCATAGATTATTCACCAAAATCTGAAAACAAAAAGTTGGCTTGGCTGAAAACTAAAATGATTGATCAGTGGTTCTCAACCTTCCCAATGCCGTGACCCTTTAATACAGTTCCTCATGTTGTGGTGACCCCCAACCATAAAATTGGTGTCTCGGTTCCTAAGACCATCGAAAATATGTGTTTTCCTATGGTCTTTGGTAACCTCTGTGAAAGGGTCATTCGATCCCCAAAGGGGTCCTGACCCACAGTGATAGAGAGATATGCTCACTCCCGTTTAAGATTAGTGGATAGTTTGAATTGCCATCTTCTAATTTATCATTTACAACTTTGATTGTTATTTACTTGTATGCATTTTTTAATATTTATTTTGTGAAATGCTTGGAGTCAAGTGGCATTGAATGAATGAATGGATGGATGGATGAATGAATGAATTTAGACTGCCAAAATATGTTCATTTTACATTGTTACATTTTTCAAACACCTTTTTAAGTGCAGCAACTTGCAAATCACAGTGCAGATATTTCATCTGGATTTGGTCAAGTGGGACTAAATCAGAATGGTTTAACTGGGAGAAGATGCAGAGCTACACCAAGCATTCCTGTAAAAGGTTTTTTACCTGATCATCTCACATCACATTAAATCACTTATGGCCTTAAATCAGGATTCCCCAGAATGTCCAATGGGACCGCCCGTTGTTGTTTGTATTATTGCTATTTGCAATCCTGAGAATTAAAGTAGTGTTTATTAAATTATTTTCATATAATCTATGAACAATCTGAAACTTCATGAAGGGGTTGATGAACTGAAGAGTTTGATGAACCTCGTCTTATATTTTGCTTTTGAAGGGTTCCTGGTCATGAAATGGAATGCAAGTCAGAATAGATATTACCTTTAATTCTAGCTATGCTTCTAATTTCCTACCGACTAACACAATTTCTGCTTGATTTTTTTTTTTTTATGTTGGTACTTGCTATCTCACAATCCACTGCAGTGATCTGGTACCAGTTCAACAGCTTCTTCCACTGATATCATAAAGGGTGTGAGATGTTCTCTCTGTGCGTGTACGTGTGCGTGCAAGAAGCAGACAGTATATGCACACAAAGGTCATATAAATAAGAGTGAAGATTTTTCACAAGCAGGATTTTTTTTTAAAAAAGCATAGAAATTGCTGATTACTTTCGCCTCAAATAGTGAGCAATCTTGAGTCTGTTCTGAACTGCGGGGAACATTGATCTGGCAAAAGCCACAGTAAATAAATGCAGACCAAAAAGTGAATCCTGGCAGAGAAGCAAATATCAACAATAACTGCATGTTGCATGCTGGATTAAATTGTCTCAGGTGTGTAGGTTTGGACTAAGCAAACCTTGCTCCTGAAAGACAGCAAAGGATCAGGAGCGCTTTTTCAGCTCAGTGAACTGCCTCAGCTGCCTCTTTCTTTCTTTCTTTCTTTCTTTCTTTCTTTCTTTCTTTCTTTCTTTCTTTCTTTCTTTCTCTCTCTCTCTCTCTTTCTCTCTCTTTCCCCTATTCCCCACCCCCACTGCACAATTCTCCTTCAAAGAAATACCTTAATCCCAGGTTCAGCAGTGTATCATCATGTGTAAGCTCCCTGCATGTCTAAGTGCAGCCGGAGTGACAATTTGCGCTGAATAATTTCAGACAAACTCAGTCCTCCCCTCCATTTATCTCCTTCCTTCTTTCCTTCCTTCCTTCCTTCCTTCCTTCCTTCCTTCCTTCCTTCCTTCCTTCCTTCCTTCCTTCCCTCCCTCCCTCGATCTTGTAACCTGTATTGCAATGTTATCTTGCCGACTAATATTTTAACTGAGGAATTAGCAATTAAAGAAGTCTCCCAAAAGTTCTGCTTATTTGTTAGGAATATGTTACTTAATAATCCCTACTTTATTTTACATATTTATTGTACAATTGAACAAAAAACTGGCAGGCTGCAAACATAGAGTCGCTTTATTTGAATATCTAAAAATGCTTCGGGCCATACACTGATCTTAATAAACATCCTTAGAATTTTTAATAAATGAATTAAGGTCACCTAAAAATTAATACATGTTAATACTGGGGTTTGTCTATTTTTTGTTCCTCTATTGCACATTTTTCAGTACAACCAGATCCACTGAGAAACTTGGAAGGATAGTTTAATGGTGGACACATGGGTTTGAAATCCTGGGTAGCTGACCACAGGTAGTGGAGACCCTCTCTTGGACTTTGACCTTGAGCTTCCTGTTCCTACGGCAAGGACATGTATCCTATTGGTTGCAAATTCCCATGTGGAGTCATGTTTGTTGGAATCAAGGTTGGTTGAACCCTTGGGCTGATATAATATTCCCAGGTGCCATGTGGTGAGTTCTGTTGCTAGATGGGTAGAGGGCTAATCCTATTATGTCCTGACGGTCATGTCTGAATCCCATCACACTGGAGCTGAGGTCTTTTATTTTGTAGATAGGCTGGCCCAGTCTTTTGTCTTGTAGATAAGCTGGCACCAAAATATCTGCTGGGGGCAGGTAGCTGGAGCTGAGTTTCTGTTTCTTTTAAGATTTTTATTTCTCTTTTAGGGGAAATATTCTGCCTTTTTCAATATTTCCTAGAATATTTCATTCGTCTAGGAGAGGGGTGGGTGCTAACTTTTTCACCTCTTTGAAGGAACTACATCTTGGAGAAATTAATATCTTCAGATATTTCAATCTCATCTGGAAAAAAAATCCATTTTGTTATTCTAAAGGTGATTTAGATTGTCGTGTCCCATTTCTACTGGGGATATCTTTATTTAGTTATTTGTCAAATCTATAGAACTGCCCATCTCACCAAATGTGAATAATACTTAATATAAAGCAATCTTGCAAAAAAAAAGATAAACAAGCATAAGGCAGATGAGAATAAAGTTTTAAGCTGAGCTTATTGTTGGAAGGGTTTGATGGTAGCTTTTGTCAATTAGTGTAAAAATCCTCTAGGTGGAGTTTCTTCATAATTTCTTTACTTGGAACTGAAGTTTTGGAAGTTAGGAGTCTGTAGAATGGGGGAGAAAGGATTGTACAGTTGAATGAAGGACATTCAGTCACATACCATTTGTCTTGTCTCTGAGTGAGAAAGCATCATTCCTCTGTCAGTGATTAAGTTTCAGGATCTAACCAGACATATTCCAGCATGCAAGCACATTTTTTCTGAGTTCTCCCTTCCCTTTATTTGTAACACAGATGAGGAGTTTAGCTTCATTTGCAGCCATGCAAAATTAATTACCGAGCAATCAGCTAGTATAGAGAAGCAAACAGATCCTCCTTCTCAACTTCCTCTTTCAGTTTTGGCTATAAAAGGATTTGGCATGCAATAAAAAACAGTAAATTATTTTATGATGTTAATTGTTCTATATTCAGAGATTAACTCATGAGGCTTCTCTGCCTGTTGTGCCAGACTGTCTAACTTACATTATCATGCACAGAAGTATTTAAAAATCTCCCTCCTGCCTTAGGGTTAATTAAGGGCTTTATTTATGCTTAATTGGTAACGGCTTATGTTTAGTAGACCATTAGTCTTCTGATTCTTCTTTGTTTGGCTGTTTGTAGAGAGGAGGCATAGTCACAAGCTGTATCTTCCTGTGTGTTCAATGATCTTTCTCTTCACCTTAAAATATTCTATTGGTTTTCAAAGCAGGAGATGAAGATGTCCAGGGATGGGCTTCAAAAAAATTAGCAATGGGTTCTCTGCCTGGTTGCTGGATGGGTGTGGCCATGGTAGGTGTGGCCTAGTCATCTTCCTGCACCACAGTGGTGAGGGGGGCATTTTTGCCCTCCCCAGGCTCTGGATGCAGTCTGGAGGCCAGAAACAGGTCTGTTTCTGTCCTTCCGGAACTTTTGGGAGTTCCATTTTTTGCCCTCCTTGAGATCCGGAGACTTTCTTCGAGCCTCTGGGAAGGTGAAAACGGCCTCCCCTGAGATCCGGAGCCTCCCTGGAGGTGAGAAAGAGGCCCATTTGTGTCCTTCTGGAGCCTCTGGGAGGCCGGTTTTCCCCCTCCTCGAGCCTCCCTGTGGGCCCTGCACTTACTTTGCATCCAAAATGGGCCGCATGGAGACTCCTGGGAGGCTTGGGTGGGGCCAGCCAGGAGTGGGATTTGGGGTGTCACCGAACCACACAGAATCTTTGGTAGAGCCTGGAGCAGCCCACCCCCGAAGATGTCACTGAAAGATCTCAGATCAAAACTTGGATTTTTGCATTTTGTTTCATTCAGAGAAGAGCAACAAAGATGATTAGGGGATAAATCGTAGATGAACATTTGTGGGAACTGGGAATGCCTAGTCTAATGAAGAGAAGGAGTAGGAGCGGCATGATAGCAGTTTTTGAGTCCTTGAAGATTAGTTGGCCTATTCTCAAAGGATCTGAGGTAATGGATGGAAGGTTCTCAAAGAGAGATCCAACCTAGAATTAAGGATAAATTTCCTGTCAGTGAGACCCATCAATGAAATGGCTTGCCTCCCTGTGATGTTTCATCACTGGAGATTTTTAAGAAAAGATCGGACAGTTTCAGCAGGGGGTTGGACTAGAAGACCGTCAAGGTCACTTCTCCCTCTGTTATTTTATATTTTTCATTCAGATGTTTCTGTGCCAGACATCAAAGTGGCAAATGACAAAAGTGGTGTTGCATTGATACTATGCAAACTCCTTGCACTGTGATGTGTATACAAAGATAAAATAAGTGCAGTTTGCAGGGTATCCCAATATTTTTCTTTTTAAGTAGTGTTTAGTAAGATTTGAGTTAACGGTACACTTCAGCTTTCCAAATTTGTGTTATATGCTTCTCAGGTCAAAGGAGAACCACTAAAAGTTCAGAAATTAACATTTTCCCTCAGTTTGGCTAATGGACAATCCATGTACATTCCTATCAAAACTAAGCTCAGGAACTGGTCTAATCTATTCTTTCCCACTTTTCATTCCAACTCAATTCCCATCTTTTTTTATCTATAAGAGGCATCATCCTTTCTTAGAGAGACATTTACCTATGCTGGCAGGTAGTGGTTGGTGGCATGAAGCGTTGTAGGAATACTGAAGGAGAACCATGGTAGTCTATGGCAGCAAAAAAAATCAAAGAGCACCAAATTTGAAAAGAGTGCTACCAGATACTTCCTGATGATCTGATCTGCTATCCAAGTGCAGAAGAAGAAGAAGAAGAAGAAGAAGAAGAAGAAGAAGAAGAAGAAGAAGAAGAAGAAGAAGAAGAAGAAGAAGAAGAAGAGAGCTTATTCATACGTGGAAACTATGGTTAGTTTGTCTGAGATTTCATAGATGCAATAGCCCTAGGAAAGGAAAGATTTATGTCTCAAAGACACAAGGATGTAAAATAATTTTATAGCATCTGAAGTTTTCTTTCTCATTTTATGCATTGCAATATTTTATGCAGAGAGCACCCAGTTTAATTAAAACACCTTTCTTAACTTTCTGCACAAATGGTGTTTGTAGCCTGTTGGAAGAAGCATTTAGTCAATTAACAATTTTATTAGCTGATTGATTTTCCCCCACCTCTGTGGTTTGCAGATTTTCCCCCTCTCACTTTCTCGTACCTGATAGGAATAGTTATGAAAGCTAAATAATATTACTTCCTTTATCTCTTGAAGGCAACACTATATAACGAAGGACCTTTTAATCTGAACAAGGTTTCAGTGGGAAGCCTAAATACACATAAACAAATTCTCACTCTGTATAATGGAATGTAAAATACTTGCTGCTTGGAGCAGCAGACGCTTTCAATAAATCACATTATCGCACTGACCTTTATTGATAGACTTTGCCTCAACTGAAAGCTTTGGTCCTGCTGTTTTAAAAGATCTTTCTGTTATGAAAAACCTGCAGACTCATCAAGTAGCAAGATAATGATTTTCTATTTGTAAGGTTCTCTAAATCAATGTTTTAAGAAGAAGTGGGAGAAGGTACAGGAAGAAAAGGGATTCTGATATTTAAAGTTGCTGGCATCCAACAGACTTGTACGCTTTGGAGAATAATGTCTTATTCATGTTTCCACAAAATAGGGGGGGGGGAATCTATTTCTATTTGTTTTCACCTTGCCATGCAGTTTTTTTAAATGTTCTATGTCTTCATTACAGATGGAGGGCTTTTTTTGGGGGGGAAATATAAATTAGGAAATATTAACATCAGAAATAAATACCTATCAATAAATGTTATGTTTCTAAACATAAGATATATATTTAGTCATCCCAAATTTTGAGCATATGTATCATTCTTGCACAGATTTCAATCTGGGAATGAATTCAGAAAGTTGACTTAATTTTGATTTGCAGTGCTACTTTAGTGCTACTATCTCTCTCCCACCCCCTCAACCACCGAACTCAAAAGAGTTGTATTCTTAAAGCTAATCATTCTCTGTGCAAAACTATTTCAGTACCAGCTATTTTTCCAGGCCAGTCAGGTATAAGAAAAGCTTGTGTTTTCTGAGTTCAGGTTACAGGATGGCAGAAAGTTCTTAGCTGTATAATGCTGTGTTCTGACATAGGCTTCCCAAGAGCATGAAGCAAACTCCTTGTCCTGACAAAAAACCCTTTTATTAATTTACTGTGAATTCTGCTCATTCACATCCAGCAAAGTCTTTCAAGGGAGGATTTGCAGTCACACACCTTATCCGGCTTGGAGAGCTGACAGGCTGATACCTGCAAAACCTGGCAAGGAGTCTCAGAGAGTCACGAACCAATTAAGCGAACTAATTGTCTCCTGCAAACTCCACTTCCCTTTTGCTCCTCTTTTGTTTCCTCTGGGATGGACTATTCATCATCCACCTGTGGCCTTATTCCCAACTCGACCCTTGTTTTTTAGTTGTTCCCTTCATCTTAATTTGTTTTTAAGGGTATGGGATATTCGTTTTTTGTATTCGTTTTAATGACACACCTGTACACCGCCCCGAGTCCCTTCGGGGAGAGGGGGCGGTCTAGAAATACTGAAAATAAATAAATAAATAAAATCTGGCAACTCTGTGCATGTGCCCACTACAAACAGTCTCCAGCTCTTCATCTGTCTCACTGATGTCCGACTCTGAAGGCAGCTGTTAACTGGCATACGGCTCTGGCCTCCTCTCTGCCTCCAACACAGAGCCCTCATCAGAGCCTTCCCCAGACTCCAGGACTGGCCCATGTTCCTCCCTAAATTCCTCACGGTCTGAATCTGGTGGGCCACAACATGCTATCTCAAACCATTGGTCCACCTAAACTAACAGCATCTCTCCAGGAATTCAAGTATCTCTTTCTGTGTATCCTATCTTCCTGTGAAGTGTCTCCATAAAAATTGGTACTCCCTCATTAAGATTTATTTAACAAATTTAAATAGCTGCCTAAGGAAGTCTGGGTGGTAAATACAAATAAAAACAAGCCAACTGTTTGATGGTCAATGGCCGAAATAAACCAACTGGTTGACCAACGAAGCATACAAATCAATTCAAAAGAACCTAGTTTGGGCTCCTAAAAATCAAACACCAATGTAACCACATTCTCATTAGAGTTTCATTAACATCCCAATCCCTGTGTTTGTAGGAAGAGCCACATCTTCACAATCTTCTAGAGAAGATTGACAAGATTGGGACTGTCTATATCTCAGGGGAAACAAAATAGTTGTCACTGCAGAGAAAACACATTTCTAATTCACTGCTGGGATTGGAGCATGCCATTCTGTCGTCTAGATTATGATTATGCTCCTTTATGTATTACAGATTTGTTCAGATACATGAATACATGATGTAGCAGAATCTGCTTCCCTGTATGAGCTGTAATGCTTGAGTGTTTTAATAGCTTTCCTTGTGTCTTCTCATGATAATTTTAAGCTCTAGGCTGCTAGGGGGGAAAAAGTAATTCTTTTTCATTTTACATAGGACCATTTCATTTTACTGTTGGAGGACTCTGTCTCAATGTCCGTTGAAGGTTTAGAGACTCCTTGTTCCCCTGTTCTATGGGTTTTCAAAGCAATATCCCTATTAAGGCTCACCCAAGACACATTAGAAATGGCCATAGCTTCTGCTTTAGAACAGTTCATATTGTATTTTGATGAGAATGATAAAAGCCAGGGGAAAAATGTTTTTATTTGTGAACTTGCCCAAGGAGCATCTTTGTATATAATTGATATCAAGGTGGCAATGGGGGAGAAATCTTTCACGACGGAAGCATACATTTTTCAAGGTTTAATTGACCAATTATGAATATACATCACAAGCTGTGATGTGGTAAAGATTTAATTAGGCTGTTTTTGGAATTAAAAATCTGCAGAAATTATTTAACACAAGAAGTGGAAACGATCAAAGCTACCAAAAACAAATGTTAAAAGATGCTGTTAATGAATCTAATGACTAACAAGGCATGTTGTTCACCAAAGGGCATCTAGCCTTTCATTATAACTTATGAATTATTAAAACCACACAGATCAAAATTACTAAATAAATGAGTGTAGACTACAGAAGTATATGGGAATTATTTTTTTAAAAAAAGAGAGAAATCACCATTCCCATTGGAACTTTGCCAATCTGGTTTAATTTATAACCACAGACCTGCGGTCATAGTGAGTGCAACAGTTTTCCAAAATATTCGGAACACTGCTTTTTTTTAGAAATGGACCATTCTAGTTACAAACAGCTTTTGTTTTCCCACCAATAAGAGTGTTTGCAGCATTGCACTTGTGTCAGTTATTTGGTGTTTTGTGTAGTGGCATTTGAATTTGAGTTTCAGTCATTTTGACTGCCGATTTTTGTTAACATATTTTTTTTTATAATGTCGGGGCCAGGTTTTCTGCCAAAAAGAGGGCAATTTGGTGAGCCAAACTTTGAAGAAACTGTTCTAATATGTTATGGGGAAGCACAGAGTGATCTGAGTGAAGTAGATTTTTTAGCCCTTTGTGTCTAAAAAATCAGTATTTTAGGGAAGATATTAGGGGATAGAACTGGATAAGTTTCAGCCCCCGGAATACATGCAGCCCTCCAAACCCTGGTGCATAGTTTATTATTTATTTATTCATTCATTCATTCATTCATTCATTCATTCATTCATTCATTCATTCATTCAATTTCATCAAGCATGAATTAAATAACAGATATAAGTATAAACATGATTATGAATACATGAAATAAATACAAATACAATGGAATATTAGGACAGGGGCAGTAGGCAGGCTGATGCGCTAGTCGCAAGAAGTGCAAGTACTAACCTATTTAATGCAATTAATATCAAACATGTTTGTGCTATATCTTGCCTGGAATGAAACTGAAAAATCAGTGTTGTCCTTGGTTATAAAAAGATTGTGTACTTTTGGAGTAAATAGACTTGAGTTTCAATCAAGCCTACCTCCAGGAATGAAAGATCCTGCTTATAGAAGCAAGAAGAATTTCGTCTGAATAAGCCAAGGCATTGAGGATCTTCAACATTCAAAGCACTTTTCTGTCCATGAACTTCAGCATTCTCTCTATTATGTCTTCAAAATAATAGTTAGTCAACTTTTTGACCCCCATTGCAGGAAAAGGCATACCTTTTGTGCAAACTGAGTGCTTCATGGCTCTTTTTTTTCTGAGCCTGGATCTTGGTTACCAGATGCATCTGTCATACAGTATGACAGATAACAATTGGATGTGACATCTTGTACAATGGGCTGTCAGTCAGCACAATTTAAGAAGGTAGTTTCA
>NC_138561.1:10167161-10202161 GCF_964273705.1 Natrix helvetica
AATGAAATATTGATCTGATGCTATTTCTTCAATTCTTAGCCACGTGATCAGGGATTGAAGCATAATTTTACCTGTAGTAAAACTAGGAATTCATTGTATTGTATGGAATGAATGTCTTCCTATGTAGGAAGAACTTAAACTGATTTTTTGAGAAAGGTAGTCCCACAGTTTAGGTAAGTGTCTTCTAGTAGTCCCACCTATGATCCAGAATGTTCTCTCAACATAATTGCTGAAAATTGGTGGTGAATTTCTGTCAGGCCCAAAGAACCAAGAATGACATGAAGAGTTACTTCAGGGGAGTGTTTATTTACTGTTGCTCACCTAGATAAAATCTTGAGCAATTTAAGCCACTATATACATGATTGTTAGATATATCCTCTGAACTGATGTGGTTGTGGGTGTCCCATTTCATGCTTTTTGTAGCTAAGACGCCAAGCTTGTTGATCATAAAGGTCGGAAATTTGGCGGTTCAAATCCCTAGTGCTGCATAATGGAGTGAGCTCCCATTACTTGTCCCAGCTTCTGCCAACCTAGCAGTTCAAAAGCATGTAAAAATGCAAGTAGAAAAATAGGGACCACCTTTGGTGGGAAGGTAACAGCGTTCTATGCGCCTTCGGCGTTTAGTCATGCTGGCCACATGACCACGGAGACGTCTTTGGACAGCGCTGGCTTTTTGGCTTTGAAATGGAGATGAGCACTGCCCCCTAGAGTCAGGAATGAGTAGCACATATGTGCGAGGGGAACCTTTACCTTTACCTTAAAGATTCTAAGCTACATTCTCTCTTTGCTCCCTGGGAAACATCCCTCTGTCTTGTGACAGTGGTCCACTACAATTTCTATCCGTTCAGACTGAGGAAGTATGCTGTAATCCTTTTGTAAACCCAAAGAAAATAGAATAATAAGGTTGCAAGGGACCTTAGACATCTTCTAATCTAATCCCTTGCACAAGGTGGAGACTCTATATCATTACAGACAAATGTCTATCTAGTCTCTAGTTCTAGGTTGGATCGCTCTATTAAAAGTTTCCATCCATGATTGCTTTTCTTCCCTCAGATGCTTTAGAGAACAGCTTGAACATTTTATTTTTAAGGAAGAAAAATTGAAGAACACCAAGGGGGTAAATAAAATAGAATCAGTTCATTCCTCACCCAGCAGCTTATTCTGCTTTTTCTCAAAGCGTTGCCTGAACATATTCAATTATTTTGTTATTCACTGATTAGCTGAACATATATATATTAATCTGCTTGGCTTGCGTGACTGTTGAAACAATTGGAGTTGCATTTTATCAGACTTACCAATGAAATGATAATCACCTGTAAATGTGGACCACAGGTTTTTTGGACCTTTTTAATAAATCTTTTAAACTTTATATCTATATGAAGATAATCTCCTTAATGAGGGCAGGGTTTTGATCCAATCACTTCCTAATCTCAGTTTGCTAGATGGTGGTATACCAACTTCCAAATGATGGAACTGAAAAGGGAAGCCTTTTAAAAGAAAAATATTTAAATATTTTATATATCTGCCCATCAAGGACACTGATGTTGGACAGCATACAAGAATTTACTCAACAGTTACAACTCATGACAACAGATCATATGATCAGGCCATCTATTGGGAAAATCAGAAGTGCAGAGAAAAATAGTTTATTTATTTCTAAGTATTTGAAATCTTATGAAAAATATAATTGACTCATACATTTATAATTAAAATTGAACAATCAGATTAGAATAATATTTTGATAGGACAAATTGATGTAAACTAACATAAAACTTAATCCTATTGTTTACTAGCAGAATATCAAGCAATCATAAATACTAAAATTTCTCCTTTTCCCCTGCACTTTTTCCCTTGTGCATCCTGTTTTTTGCATATTTACATAATTTTCTGAATGATGCCTGTGAAGCTGCTCTAAAAAGTGTTTTAGATTTTTTTAAAAAGAAGAGCAAAGATGCTTTTAAATAAATTAACTAGACGTATTTCATTAAATATTAACAACTCATTATTGTTAAAAGTTAAAGGACCCTTGCTTTTATTAGAGGAAAGCTAATTTTATTGAAATTTAACCTTAGGCTAGATTGAGGTACATTTTACCTTTTTCAACAAAAGTAATCTGCAGTAATTTCCAAGTTTAAGCCTAGAGCAAACCTAAATCTCCGAATAATAATAAATAGTCAATGGTATTTATGATGCATTTTTGAATGTTCAGTTGACTGACTTTCATGTTTAATGATTGAGGTAATAAGAACGACAACAAGAACAATACTCAGAACATTGTACATCTAAAGAAGATACTTGGTTGATACCTAGGATGCTGGCAGCAACCTGTATCAACCATCAGCACCAGTCAATAATATTTGTGATACATTTTAAATGTTCAGTTGACTGAGTTTCATGTTTAATGAATAATAATAATAATAATAATAATAATAATAATAATAATAATAATAATAATAATAATAATAATACTTGAGGAATTAAACAATTCAGTCTACTTCCAATGCCCACATAATAGATATATGTATTGTTCTTTCATGTGATTTCACAGTGATCTGTAAAGTGAAGGGAGAGGAAGATGCATCTGTAATGCATATTTTTCTATTTCATTTATGTATATTTACTCCCCACAAAACAGATGTTTAATGTATGCATGCACACATTTAATTCCGAGACCACCACTGAAACATTAAGGTAGTCTAAAAACATCTGGGTTCTTAATTCCCAGGTGTCCCATCTAGCATTGTGAAGGATACTGGGAGTTATTATATGTGATTTATTCACACTGGAATACTTTCAAAATGACAGGGAGGTGGCTAGTGTCACAATCTATATAATGAAATTATAATTAAATACATTTACCTGTGGAGATATCAATACTAAGATGACAGTAATAGATTTGGACAAGGAAGATTACTCAAGAAATAAAAGGCTCAAATGAATAGTTGTACCAAAACACGTGTCTATTACATGCCTCATTTAGTAACTCTTTCTCAGTCATGCGGAAAAGACTTTATTTTTTATAATGAATGTCTATGGAGATTAATCCAAGGTTTTTTTCCTCACCATCCCAACATTCCTACTACTACATTTTAGTAGTAAAGTCATTATGTTCTTCAAGAGAAGCTCAAATTTACACGATATCATAGAATATCCATACATTTTGCAAACATTTAAAAAAAAAAAAACTTTCAGAGTTAACAACCCTGGCTTTTCCTAGTGAATTTGCATGGAATGCGAATTAGACTGGATCCTGCTTAGCTTCCAAAGTCAAGCATAATTAGATAAATTCAAATCTTCTTAGTTATTATAGAGAAGGTTGATCTTTCTCAGTACTAATGAAGGGTATCAAATCAGAGGTGGTATTCAAACAGTTCTCACCAGTTCTGGTGAACCGGTAGCAGAACTTTTAAGTAGTTCAGAGAACCGGCAAATACCACCTCTGACTGGCTCTGCCCCCATCTATTCTCTGCCTCCTGAGTCCCAGCTGATTGGATGCATCTTCTTCTATTGCCCTGCACAGGAGAATGGAGCTGGAAGGCAGGTTAGTGGGGTGGGAAGGGAATGGGGATTTTATAGTATCCTTGTCCTGGAGTGGGTTAGAAATGGGGATTTTGCAGTATCCTTCCCCTGTCACTCCCACCAAGCCATGCCACACCCACAGAATCTTTGAATCCTACCACTGTATCAAATGACACTGAATCTTCTATGTAGCTGGTCAGGCCACGTATTATCGCAGAATGAATGAAATGCAAATATTTATAGGGCTGAGTTATCAAAACGAGCACCAAAAGATGCTGGCATCGGTGGGATTCTTCATCCTTAAAGTCTGCTTTACTTTTTGGCCTAGGGACATTGTGGCTTTTTATAAATAACTAGTAAGCCTTATTATTGTTATCCATTGCTCATAAATTTGAGTATAGATTTTGTGTTCTTTGTATTAGAGAACAAGAAAGCTAATTCAGTGCTCTTTAGGGGAAAATCCATACTAGAAGAAAAGCAATGTATTAGCTGCTGACAGCCAATTTAATAATTCTATGATAATTAGGTAAAACAACTGTCAGACTTCTGCAACAGTTTCAGAAACTTCCTATTTCATGTTGGACAAGTTCTAGATAGACAGGTAAGTAAGTGGATGGATGGATGGATGGATGGATGGATGGATAAGTGAGTACATAATGGAAGACCTTTGTGGTGTGGTAAAATAGAATAAGATATAAAAAAGACAAAGGAACACAGTGGCTCAATGACTAAGACCCTGAGCTTGTTGATCAGGTAGGTTGGCATTGGGCGGTTCGAATCCCTAACGCCATGTAATGGAGTGAGCTCCCGTTACTTGTCCCAGCTTCTGCCAACCTAGCGGTTCGAAAGCATGTAAATATGCAATTAGAAAAAAAAAGGAACCACCTTTGGTGTGAAGGTAACAGCGTTCCGAGTGCCTTTGACGTTTAGTCATGCCAGCCACATGACCACAGAGACATCTTTGGACAGCGCTGGCTCTTTGCCTTTTAAACAGAGATGAGCACCTCCCCCTAGAGTCAGGCATGATTGGCACAGAGATGAGTTGCTCCTGGTTCAGCCCGGTTTGGCCTAGTTTGTAGTGGCAACGGTGGGAAGCTCTGCCCACCAGTCTGGACACTTCTGCACAGAAGTGTTGTGCGTGCATGAGCAAACCTGTAGTAAACTCGTTAGCTACCCACCACTGGACTAGCACATATGTGTGAGGGGAACCTTTACATTTACCTATAATAAAAGACAACAGCCCCAAGAACCTTCTGCACAAATAAATACCCCAAGGATTCTGAAGTTCAGGCAGAAAGACAGACAAAAGATAAAAGGAGAACTCCATAGAAAGGAAGATTTTGGCACAGATATGTTGTGCTGAAAACATTCACCATTCATAACAATGTTGACCTACTCATTTCAGATGGCAAGCGTTTCCAACTTTCTGCTTTTTGTATGCAGATCATGCAGTTCATTCATGGGTAAGGTGCTTATTAAAGGAAATTGCAAAGTGCTGTAACTTCATCAATTTCATCAAGCAAGATTTCAGTAACATCTCTGAAGCCATTTGAAGCTGCATAGTAAAACTTCTGGCAATCAGCTTGAAGTAGCATGAAGCTTGCCTTAAAAAGGTGATTAGTCTCATCAGTAGGGTGCCTCAAAGAAATTAGACACAGAAATCTGGAATCTGGTGGCAGTTAAAATATGCAAAGTGAACAGAAAAATCTGTATTAGATATTCCTTGAATGAGTAATTTTTATTTAGGACTCTTCCAAGATAAGGTTATTCCTTGTGCTAACACGTTAGGAAAAATGTAATTTGATTATTCTGCATAGTTCATGACTGTAGATGTTGTCACTGTGAGAGTACACTAGGGCTGAAGAGGTAAAAGAGATTATGTCTCTACCATAGACATAGGAAAGAATATTGCCAAATTAATTCTTGGCTGCCTTTATATTACTTTGATAACCTTTTTTTTTCACTCTTGGTAATGTTTGTGCAGACGAGGCTAATCCAAGTGATGGTTATCATCTTCTCTTTGGGTCAAGGTTAAACCGTTTGGGGCTCTTTTGCTCAAAAAGAAAGATGATGGAAGAGGGATGTGAGAGAGATAGATAAAAATTCAATTTGGCATGATGAACATTGTGCTAGAAAAGTTCACTTCCCTTTTCTTAAAACACCAGCACCCAGTGAAAATGATTGGAAGGAGATTTAGAACACAGAAAATAAAGCTTCTCACAGATCGTGATTAACCTATGGAATTCATCACCCCAAAACGTGGAGATGATCACTAAATGGAATGATCTTATGAGAGAAAGGGATGCATTTATTGGGATAGGTCTATCAAGCTCTACTAAATCAAAATTATCTCCAGGTTGAAGGAAATATGGCTCTATTGGTGTTGTGACCCACCAGAGGAGCTGGCAGCAGGTTCGGACAGTGAGGAGGTTGGGGACGAACATGGCCCAGTCCTGGACTCTGGGGAAGGTTCTGATGAGGCCTCTGTGTCGGAGGCAGAGAGGGGGCCAGAGCCGTATGCCAGTTATCAGCTGCCTTCAGAGTCAGACATCAGTGAGGCAGATGAACAGCTGGAGCCTGTTCCCAGTGTGTGCATGTGCACAGTTGCTAGCGGAAAGGAACAGCTAAAGAACAGGATTGACTTGGGAGTAAGGCCACAGGTGGACGATGAATGGCCTTTCTCAGAGGAAATAAAAGAGGAGCAAAAGGGGAGTGGAGTTTTCAGGAGACAATTAGTTTATTTAATTGGTTTGTGACTCCCCAAGACTCCTTGGCAAGTTCTGCAGATATCGACCTGGCAGCTTTCCAAGCCATATAAGGTCTGTGACTGTAAATCCTCCCATGGATGTGAATTCACTTTGCTGGATGTGAATGAGCAAAAATAATTAATAAAAGTAAATTAATAAAAGGGTTTTTTGTCAGGACAAGGAGTTTGCTTCATGCTCTTGGGAAGCCTGGGTCAGAGCAGTTGGGCTGGAGGAGCTTCTGGTTCATAATGGAATCGGTACTTTCAATTATCACACCAACTTCAGCAGGACAAAATCAACAATGATGATACAGGTAGTTACATTATGACTGATCTTTTCATGAATTGGTAAATTTTAGCACAAACTGCAGGCAATAGAAAAATGAAAAATAAATAATAAATGATAGTAATCATCCTCCCAACAAGGGTAATGTGAGTCATTTGGTCTGGAGGGTAAGGCGCCAGGCTAGAAAACAGGAAGCCATGAGTTCAAGTTCCACCTTAGCCATGAAAGCCAGGTGTGTGACTTTGGGCCAGACACCCTCTCTCAGCCTAATCCACTTCACCGGGTTGTTTTGGGAGAAATAGGAGGAGGAAGGTGTGTTGGATATGTTTGCCGCCTTGAGTTATTTGTAAAAATAATAAAAGCATGGAATAAATAAAATAAAACAACAAAATAAATAAAAATATAATGCAAGTTTTTCAAAAACAATATACAATGGCAATATCATTTAGACTTACATACTGCTTCACAGGGTTTTATAGCTCTCTCTAAGTTGGTTTACAGAGTCAGCATATTGCCCCCAACAATCTGGGTCCTCATTTTACTGACCTCCAAAGGACGGAAGGCTGTGTCAACCTTGACCCTGGTGAGATTTGAACTGCTGGCAGCCAGTGATCAGCATAAGTAGGCTGCAGTACTGCATTCTAACCACTGTGTCACTGAGCCTCAGAATATTCTGGCTTTAGGTTTTAGTTACTCTCTCTCTCTCTCTCTCTCTCCCTCTCTCTCTCTCTCTCTCTCTCTCTCTCTCTCTCTCTCTCTCTCTCTCTCTCTCTCTCTCACACACACACACACACACACACACACTGTTTAAACATGGCATCGTGGTGTGAGAGCTTGTGGGTAGAAAGAGAATGCTGGCTGTGAGTCAGTTAAGCTGAAATGTTGAACGATTTGAGGTGAAAAGTATTTCAAAGAAACTAACTTAATTAAAGGAGGTTGGGAAATTTCCATTACATCTGGGAATTGAAGTCCACAGATCTCAAAGCTTGCAGAGGATGTGAAACACATTTCCTCTAGTCTATGGTGTAGATCTATCTATCTATCTATCTATCTATCTATCTATCTATCTATCTATCTATCTATCTATCATCTATCTATCTATCTATCTATCTATCTATCTATCTATCTATCTATCTATCTATCTATCTATCTATCTATCATCTCTCTATTTACAACCCTTTAACAAGTAAACCTCCGTACCAATTTCTGAGACAGAAAAAGTGGCTGAAAGGAGAGGAGGTGTCAATGGCAGCAAAATGAATCTGGGAATCCTGATGCTTATTTACATCCATCTTCTGATGGAATCAACTGGGTCCACCAGAAGATGGGTGTAAATAGTTGGATGTGGAACCAACTGGGTATGGGCTTCATGTTCCTTAAACAACGGCGCTCAAGAGTGAGCAGGTGTTTTCTGCAAAAACTGTGAAGTCAGATTTCAATTACTACTTTGCTTTAGTGCTTCAGCTTTTCAAAACTCAGGGTGAACTCTATTAATAATAATTTGCAAAATAATGTTCCATGCTATTTGAAATCAAGTGTAACAAAATACAGTAATTTGGGTTTCAAGTCATTAATAAATCTAGCTTCTGTAGCTGCTGCTGCTGTCACGGATGGGCTGTTTGGACCATCCAGTTTATAAGTATAATGATAATCCTTTGGGGGGGAGGATTTATGCACACTTTAGAAATAACAGAACTTTCTGACAATGCCCAGAGGCAATTACAGAGTTTTAGGATCGCCTAACACTTCTATTCAGTATCCACGATAGAGGTATGTTTTAAGTTCCATTTCTTCTTCTTTGCTATTTAATACAATGAATTGGTTTCTATTGCATGCTAGCTTGTTTGGGTTTTGTTGGGTTTGACTTAACTTGTGGCTGTGATGCGTGACTAATCAGACTGTGTAGATCTAACTATAGTCTATGAAAGCCATCAGGGCTAAATATGAAGCACAGATTCTGTTGTGCCTACATAGCTTGGTTCACACATTAGAAATGGCATTTGGTAGTGTAGTATAAACTCCAGTGAGGGACTTGGTGGCTCAGTGGCTAAGGCACTGAGCTTGTCAATCAGAAAGGTCGGCAGTTTGACGGTTCAAATCCCTATCGCCGCATAATGCAGTGAGCTCCCGTTACTTGTCCCAGCTTCTGCCAACCTAGAAGTTCAAAACCACGTAAAAATGCAAGTAGAAAAATAGGGACCGCCTTTGGTGGAAGGGAACAGCATTCTGTGCGCCTCTCGCATTTAGTCATGCTGGCCACATGACCACGGAGATGTCTTCGGACTGCACTGGTTCTTTGTATGTATATGCACGCGTATTTTACAACTTTTTTGTCATGGTTGTTAAGTTTGTAACATGTTTGTTAAGTGAATCTGACTTCCCCAATGACTTTGTTTGTCAGAATCTCTCAAAAAGTGGTATCTCTCTCTCAAAAGGACATCACAATCGTCATAAATATGAGTCAATTGCCAAACACCCCAGGTTTGATCAAATGGGTTAAATGTGAAAAATGGCCATTAGTCACATTTTTCAATGCTGTCACTAAGTGAACTAACTAAATTGAAGACTACCTGTATTCCACTTTATAATATTATTGTTTTCTTCTTACAAATCCTGTTTAGTCTTCTGCCTTAATTCCTCTCTTTTTCTGGGATTTATTCTGCTTTTTCCTTCTCTGTTAGTGGCCAGCATGTAAAGTAGGAGTCCTTAACCCCTGGCCCTGGCTTATTTGGAACCAGGCCATTAAAGAGGCAGGCTATGCTGCTCCTGGCTTGCCACTCATACGGAACCATCCCTGTTACATACTGACAATTAGTATAGTAGTTTCCACCAAGGCCCTCTGTTCCGGCGGGAACAATATTCAAATCTGATTGGTCGAAGGGTCTGACAGCTCCCTATAAAAGGGCTGCTGCCAGACAGAGACTTTGCTGGGTTGAACATAGTTGTCCCTTAATAAAGAGCTGTTGTTGCTAAAGCCTGAGTCTGCTTCATCCATTCACCTGATCTAACAATCCCCTCTCCTTCCTTCTCTGGCCCACCAAGCAAAAGTAACTTGAACTTTCCCTTATTGCATTTTGCTTTGTTGTGCCTCCTCCTCTTACTCCATCCACTTACTTCCTTTGAAGGCCACATGCCTTCTCTATTCAGCTAGTGGCTGCAGAGCTTCCAAAATGCATCTCTCCTTCATTCTCCTCCTGTATCTGTTTGAAGACTGCAGCTTTATTGGCAACTCTTCTGCTGATCCTGGAGAGAGAAAAAGGCTCATACGGAAGGGAGAAGCCAAGCGCAGGTGCCTGCCCTTTTTCTAGGCAGCCCGCTGTTCCACACTAATATGTTGCATGAAGGTTACTAAGCACTACTTAATGATTTTGACTACAAGTGTGTGAGGTAGAGAGAGAGAGGTGAGTGGCAAAAAAAAAAAATTCTAATAAATAATGGAACATAGTTAAATAAACTGTGACTTAGAATGATATGCTTATCTAGGTAATGGGTTGCAGCAAGACTTATTATGTTCCCAAAAATATAAAGACTAGACACTACCCCCAATGGAGGAATAGTTGGTGAAGAGGACGGCTTAGCTGAGATGGCTAGGTAACTTCTTTGAAAGGGATAAATGAAAAAAAAGTGAACTTTTTCGGTCACCCTAAAGAAAAAGTTAATATTGTAAAAGTACTTCCATTTGTTGCAGGAGAAGAAAATGGAAGCTTTATTTTTCTATATTTTTTTCCTTCTCTTTCTGAACTTCCTTTTCTCTCTTCCTTTTCTTCACTGTTTATCTCTTTATTGGTTTGTGGGTTGGTGCTAGTTTTTATGTTCTTGTAAAATAAAATTTTACAATAATTATTTTAATAGATAAAAGTATTACAGAATGATTATAGAATAACAAGAGTTGGAAGGGACCTTCTAGGTCATCTAGCCCAACCCCTTGCCCAAACAGGAGATCCTACACGATTTCTGACAGATGGCAGTCCAATCTCTTCTTTATTTAAAATAAAAAGTAAAAATTATTTTTTAAAAATCTAGGTAATGGATTCAGTTTAACAAATATGTTCTTGTTCAGACTGCATTTATTGGCATCGTAAGGTGGAATTTTCAAAATATCTATCATTTTGCTAGAGTTTCTAGTGAGTTCTGGATGCCCTGGACTCTAGTCTGGGTTTCCAGAACACCCAGAGTGCATTAGTAATTTCAGTGAAATGATGCACTGAAGTCCACTTTCCTAGTACAATAAAACCAATAAAACACCTCATTATCTTATATTCATGCTTCAATCAAAGGCAGTCAGCCAGCTGCTAAGAAACAAGGATTTTTTCCTGATTTTAGTACGGTTGATAAATAATTGTCTAGATGCATAGGGTGTGAAAGAGATATTATTATGTAGCTAATGTATTTTTCTGATCATATTGTATAAAAATTAAAGACCGTCAAAGCCAAGTAAGAAAATACTAATAAAGTTTGCATGAGCTTGTAAATCACAAAAAAATACAGCAGAAAGTAATGTTCGTACAAATGAGGCCTGAGATGAGGCACTTTGTGATAGCTTCACCTTTTTTTCTCCATCTTATATATTTTAAATGCAACTGATGCATTGCTCAAACCGTGTAAAATAAGTAAATAATTTGGCCTATATGCGATATTGAGAGATTCGTAAGAAGAGTTCTTTAAAAGGCTTGAATTATCGAGGTACACATTTTAGGCTCATTTCTTTCTTCTCAATCCTTTATTCAATCAGGTTAATTATTACTGATTTAATTGTTATTTGCTATACGTTTAGACTGTTTTTTCTCCTCAAGAAACTCAAGAGGGTTGTAAACAAAGAAACAAGATTCAGATGTAACCATGAAAGATTAAAAAATGTTTCTATTTACCAATGGCCTTTCACATTATGAAGATAACATAGAGTAGGGGTGTCAAACTCGCATCATCATGGCGTCATCACATGACATATCATGGCTTTCCACCCCTTTGCTTAACCAGTCATGGGTGTTGCCAGCGTGGGATGCATCCAGCCCATGGGCCGTAAGTTTGACACCCATACCATGTAGAATAACAACAACAACAACAGAGTTGGAAGGAATTTTGGAGGTCTTCTAACCCAACCCCATGCTCAGGCAGGAAACTCTATCCATTTCAGACAAATGGTTTTCCAAAATCAAGTTTAAGTCAAGGTACAAATGACCAGGTTACCTTGGACACATTGGGCAAAAGTCTTCAGTTCTCTGGAGAAGATTCTGATGCTGGAAAAAGTGGAAGAAAAGAGAAGTTTCTCTGGAGAAGATTCTGATGCTGGAAAAAGTGGAAGAGAAGAGAAGTCAATTCATGTTCATGGATGTGTTTTCTCAAAGTTATCTTGCTTTATCCCACATAGTGGTTTGCACAGTCCTTGCATTGAGTGTGGTATTTCCCCAAGGTTCCTTTTGAGAGGAGCTGAGATAAAAATTTCTAATGTGGGAAAGTCACGGCAGGAACTTCAGCTAAAAAGGAAGAGAGAGAAAAAAGGAAGAAAGAAAGAAAGAAAGAAAGAAAGAAAGAAAGGAAAAGTGGATTGCTGCAAATGAGATAATAGGATTTTTTTTTACTGTAACATTATTTTGAGTTCCATTCTTCAATCCTTCATTCTCCAGGTAAAGAGAAAGTCCTGTTCTAAAGATTGGGGGGAGGTCAGCCCAATTTTCAAGGCTGCTGATCCATGTTTTCGGGAATTTGTAAATGGGCTGCTCTCTTGTATGAGTTCACTGATGTCAGTCATTGTGGATGGAGTGCTTTATAGCTTACTTAGCTTAACTGGGGCAACCCTGCCTGTTAAAATGTCACATGGATAAAAGAATATGCTGACAGTTCTGACAAGATTATCACTGCAGTGTAAAATCACTTCCCGGATACTTGTATGTTCCAAAAATCTATTTTGATCTGTCTTTTGAGCTTGAGTGAACAGCCATAATTCACCCAAGCAAGAAGGGTTTTATTTTATTTTTTTAATAAGAGAATGAACAAAGAGGGTGATGGTGGGATTTCCCCCTATACTTAATTCAACTATTTTAACCTTGGTTTTTTAGCCCCCATCCCCCAGGACTCCTAGAGCACCTTACAAATACTATTACCGAGATAGTCTCTGCCCTCGCATTTGGAAGACAGAGTAATAATATTTGTAAGGTTAAAATAGTTTAAAAAGAATACCTGCTCAAAAGTCAAAAAGCCTTGATGCTACCCACATTGAAGGATGGTGAAAATGAGGGCATTTGTGGAGATGGCTAAATTTTTTGATTGGAGAAATGTCTACATTTATGGCTGACTGGAAATCCCTTAGAGGCAATTTTGCACCAAGTAGAAAAGGAAGAAAAAAGCACTTACGATTGGGGGTTTTGATGATTAGGAAAAAAGAAACTGGTTAACTGAAAAACTGAGCCTCTTTTTGTAATCAGAGATCATCAATTGGAAGCTTCTTTCTATTTTTCTGAATTCTTTCTTTCTGGGCTTTTACTTTGTTCCTCTTTCTTTGCTTCCTTTCCTCTTTGTCAGTTTGCATTACTTGTTATGCTTTTGTAAAACTTTTAATTTTACACAGACACACACACACAAACAGACACACACAGACACACACACACACAGGGAGGGAGGGAAGAGCAAAAAGAAGAAAAAGGCCAAATGCAGACAGTTTTAAGGGTAAGATATTCCTAGAGGACTTAGCTATGAGTGATTACATCCATATGATTTTCTGGACATCATAGAGAACATTATTCTATGTTCCAACCCTATTCTAGGGTTGGAAGGGACCTTGCAAGTCTGCTAGCTGGAGCAGGGGACCCTATACCATCCTGGCCAGTCTACTCCAGAAAACCTCCAACAACAGAGTACCCACAACTCCAGGTAGTAAGCTGTTCCACTGATTGTTCTGGCTGTCAGAATATTTTCTCCTTAGTTTTAGGTTGGATCTCTTTTAATGGTCTTCCACACACTACTTAAAGGGATGCGGTGGCTGAGTGGCTAAGATGCTGAGCTTGTCGATCAGAAAGGTCAGCAGTTCAGTGGTTCCAATCCCTAGCGCCGCATAATGGAGTGAGCTCCCATTACTTGTCCCAGCTTCTGCCAACCTAGTAGTTCGAAAGCACGTAAAGATGCAAGTAGAAAAATAGAGACCATCTTTGGTGGGAAGATAACAGTGCTCTGTGCGCCTTTCGCATTTACTCATGCAGGTCACATGACCATGGAGACATTTTCATACAGCATGAGCTCTTCAGCTTTGAAACGGAGATGAGCACCGCCCCCTAAAGTCAAGAACAACTAGCATATATGTGCGAGGAGAACCTTTACCACTTACTTCTTGTCCTGCCCTCAAGTGCTTTGTAGAGTAGGTAAACCCCCTAACTTCTCTAATACAGCACATCAAATATTGGAAGATTGCTATCATATCAGTCCTAGTCCCTTCTTTTCATTAGGCTGGACATTACCTACTTCTCTCAACCTTTTATCATATGCTTTAGCCTCCACACCCCTCATCATCTTTATTGTTCATTTCTGTATGCTTTCTAGCATCTCAATATCTTTGGGTGTGTATGTGCTTTTGGGGACTTTTGATTTTCCCCAGATTAGTCAATAGGAAGGAAAACAGTTTAGGTACCATGATGGAACGGCTGCCAGCTAAGTGCTTGTCAATGACACTCCAAAGCAGTTGCTTGTTCAGGAGAAATGATGAAATAGCCCTTCTTTTCTGTTTCCCCTCGGTTGCAGTTGAGAGAGTGCCAAAGAAAGGTACTTTGTTAAGCTGAAGTGATAAATTAACTGAAAACATTGTTGCTATACTTTGCTAAGTCCTCCGGAAACGTATAACCTTGTGTTTCCAAATTTGAGGGGGGAATAAAAAAAGGGAAAGAGTGAGGCAATGATTAAGTTAGCTATGGATTCTCCATTCCAGTTTTGCATAGAAGACACCAACGGTGATTAGAGCCATTGTCATACACTCTTCTATAGCAATGGTTCTATTTAACTGTGTATCAAATTTTTACATAATCCTTCTGATCTCAGTGACTTTTAGTGGATAAAAATACAAATAAAAACATATCAAAAAGCACTGTTGAAAACAAAATAAAAACAAGGTTGAAAAGTTAGAGTTATGTCTGGGTACTGAGAATTTAATAGCTGCCAGCTGATGAAAGGTTGTAAACTGTAATTTGTAAGCTGGTGCAATGTAAGGCAAGGCTGATACAATGAGGTCTCTCTCTCTCTCTCTCTCTCTCTCTCTCTCTCTCTCTCTCTCTCTCTCTCTCTGTGTGTGTGTGTGTGCGCACACACACACACACACACACACACACACACACACAGAGCCATTAGAGGGTGTTTTTCTCTCTCTCGTCGTGTATCTCATTTTCTCTCCTTGTGTCAAACCTGAGTGGTAAGGGATGCGTATGTCTATATACGGTATATATTTGTATATAAACCACTGTTAATTGTCTAAAGGCTCTGTGTACTGTGTGCTATGGTTTGCTCCTGGGTTTATCTCATATTACTAGTCACGCTGCCAAAACTCTGACAAATTAAAAGAGCTGGAGTGAGTGCCCTCAAGACATCAATCACTCCCAAGGTTGCATGACACTCTTTTACCCCTATGACCCTTCATAAAGTCAGATCTTGATATGCCCTTCTGGAAGGCCAGAATAGAGTGTGTGTGTGGTGGTGGGGAAGGGACCTCCTCTCTGGGGGAAGATGTTCCATAGGGAAGGAGCAACAGCAGAGAAGTTTTTCTTCCTAGATTATTAAAAGATTCAATGTCTACATTTTTAGTTAAGATGCAATGCGTTATTATTATCTTTTTTTATTTTTTAGAGTGATATTAATCCACACAATTCTGCATATGCCTGCAACTTCCATATCAGAAAACAGTTACAGTCCAAAAGTGTTGGTTGTGCTTTCTGATGCTGATATGAAGGGAAGAAAGAACAATCACAAAATTTTATTGAAAAGAAGGCCCTATCTTACTCCATGTGTGATTAATATTTTCCTCCTAAAGCACATGGCTTTCTCAGCTAAACTGAGTGCTATGGCTGACGGACCATTAAGTGAACATTTAATGAGGCAAATGCTGAAGGGACAATTTAACACAGGAAGAAATAAGAAAAAAAGGACTTACCAACGTTGTTATTTCAAAAGTATGAACCTGTTTAAAAGAGCTGGATCATGACTTGGCTGGGCCTCTCCCCTTTATTCAAGAAAGTAAAGACTCTTGAAACTTGGTATTTCGAAAGGAACCTTTTATTGAAAAGGGCTGATAGCAGGGCAGATCCAAAGCAGGATCTGAGGTCCCTTAGGGCATACAATAAAGAATAAAGGAATTAGAGACCCCTCCCAACAGTCCAATGTGGATTCAGCCAATCTGCAGCTGTGAAGATGTTATTGTACCGGATGTTCTGAGAAAGAAATAAGGGAGCTTTCTCAGGGACATCTTCTGGGTCTGATGTCCACATGGCCCACCCCCTTACATTCCCCAGAGGTGAAAAACAGCCGGGCAATGGAGGTGCCAGGATACAGTTATAAATCAGGTGAAAGTTTATACAAGAATGTAATGCAGAACATAAGATACCTAGAAAGGAAAATAGCACGTAAATGTAGCAAGTTGCAATTCCTTTGAAGAATGGCAGATACACGGATCTGACAACCCCTTTGAGAAATTAGCACCGAAAATGTCTAACAAAAACTTAAAGAAACAAGACAAATGTATATATATAACATATATACATACATACATACATACATACATACATACATACATACATACATCATACATACATACATACATACATATATGCATATGTATGTATGTATGTATGTAGGTAGGTAGGTAGGTAGGTAGGTAGGTAACTTTGCTAATGTGGTATATACTTAGCTACCTGGAAACTCATCTTTTTATACATGGAATAATTCTCATTACTTCAGTCAGTCAGAGATATCTGGTCAGTTTTTGAGTTATAAGGAATTCTTCATATTTCCTTATTTTCCTTTCTCATAGGGTGGTGATCCCAGATCAAAGCTCCTGTTAACGAATGGAAATCCTTCCATGGATGGCACAGCTGTGAAGAAGGCTTTAAAGTAGGTGACATACTTTTACTTTCAAGTATATTCCTCATTGAATGGGTTTTCACCCATTGTTTGCATCTTGTAGAAAAGAAGACATTACACAAATGGCCTAAAGCTCTTGTTTTTGAAAAAAAAAAATAGCTCTTAAGATTGGCAACACCGCCCCGAGTCCCTTCTGGGAGAGGGTGCGGTATAGAAATTAAATAAAAGTTAAAAGTTAAAGTTAATAGGCTGCTAAAGGTTCCACTAGCTGCTTCCTCTTTGGTGAAATATAACCTGAAAATAAATGCAGAATTTACAAATCCTTGAGAAATTCATAATTATGCATTCTTAGACATTCTGGTACGTAAGAATGTTTTACTATCCATCTTTCCCTACTTATTTCAACTGTTTTTATAGCAGCAAAGTTCACAGAAAAGATAAGTCAGCTTTTTTTTTGCTTTTACCCAAAATTTAGAGTTACAACTTTGCTTTCAGAAAATAAAATAAAAGCATCTTCAGGACTGAATCTTCATTTAGCTTACCTCAACTCAAGTGCTGTTTTATTCTAATTAAAAACAAATCAGGACGAGAGTCCACAGGGCTATTTCTTGGGCAAACACAATGGACAGAGTAAGTATTTGAATGCTTTCCAAATAGCAACTCAGATTCACTTTTCCATGGGTAATTTTTAAACTTCCTCCTAGACAATGTCAGAGAAGTTACCTCATGGAGGCAGTTGATGTCTTTGTGTTTTGAAAGTTTTGGGTTTTTTTTTTTAAAAAAAGAAAATCTCTCTGCAGTAATATAAATGAAATGCATAGGTGTGCAAAAACCCGGATTTTATTTTAACCTTTTGTAAACTGTAAATATTTTTGCTTTCTCACAGTTTTCTAAAGCCAGAGTTAACTTGATTTCTTGCAGCATCAGCATAATAGTAGAGTCCCCCATGATCTGCATTGCACATCTTTTTTTTTTTTTCAGGCTAAGGGTTACACATGATGGATTTGTAGCATGTTGAGAGTTGAGGCGTGTTAGGTCAAGCTTTAAAAAAAAGCAGGCTTGGGACAAAACAGGTGGGGTCAAAACTTTTTTTAAGTTTTACATTTAATAACAATGGGAACTTTGGCTGTGTTGCACCTTTAATTAAAATGTAAAGGTGGAATTGTGTTAAATGCTGAAAAAAGATACCCAGAATTTCAACAGAGGAGAAGATGCAGTTCTAAAGACTACCATGGTATTATTGTGAATTGTGTGTAGACTAGGAAACGACTATTTAGATTATGTTGTGATGTCAGACAGTATGGAACTCATTGATAGATAAATGAGTAACAGAAATTCTGTGTGCCCTGTTCTTCCTAAAAATCAAGGCATTAAAGTTTAGGGGAAAAACAGAATATTCAATATTTGAGACTTCTGTCTACCAGGATGTCTAGATTCTTTCAGCATTACTAAGACTGAGACTTAAATGCAAATGTCTTTTATTATGCATAACATATGTAAAGTAGGTTTATCTACCCACTACTTCATGAAAAGCATGAATTCAAGTGGCTGGCTATAAAGATCTTTTGGGCTTTTAAACTCTGTCATTTAAACTAGAGTTGCAATTTGTATGTTGACGCCTGGGCCATTAAGGAGAATGAGTGCGGTGTTCTAGAGCGGCAATTGTTTGTAATATCAGTTCCTTCGCAGCTTCCTCTGGAAAGCCAGCCATGACATTCGCCCTCCAGTTGACTAATGGGGAAGCACCTGATAGATTTGGGGCAAAGTGCCAGGATCGTAGACAAGGCGGGAAAGGGGAGCACATGGGAGGGGGAAGGGAGAGGGCAGGGATGATGGGCATGGGAGTAGGGGGGGAAAGTCCCCTCTCAATGGCTCCCTGTCAGACAAATGCTTCAATGTCTATAAATAGCCAGGCAATACCAGGTTATCAGCTAGTAAATAAATAAATCCTAGCAGATTTCTGCAGGATGGAACCCAACTATAAATTGGCTGAAGACATTTCATTAGAGGGACTTTGTTACTCTTTGAGTGGATAGTTTAATGTAGACTTTCAGCCAGTTCTTATTCCTAGAAGGAATTAGTAGATGTTCAAGGTAGGTGCATAATGCCTACCAGAACTGAGCATATACTCATTCAAGTTTAATTTAAAACTTTACAATGGAGGAAATCTAATTCGATTAACAAAATATTCTAAGTAAACTTACACTTAGGAACAGGCCAAGAATTATTTGCAGTTGTATATGGCAAATGAAATTCTGTTAGGACTTCCACAAATCCTTTACCATTCCTTATAGAAATAATTCTAGGTATTTGAAGCCATTCGGGATAGAGTTCAGGATACAACAACTACTAATGTCATACCAAGATATGGCATCTAAAACACATGACCAGCATGTTTTTTTAGCACTGCAATACTCTTTCCTCTCTTTTTATTTTGTCAAAGCAGGTGTTTTTAATTCTATTACCCATATTATATAAGGCTACATACAATTCATTTGTTTACTGCAACTAACTTCCTGAAGGCCAGTGATGGAATATGTAAGCATGGTCCTTTATCTTAAATTTATGTTGCTCGTGGTAAATGGATCTACTCTGTTTGTTGGAGAGGGAAAGAAAATGGTTAGAATATTATGCCTGCCTACATCAGTTATATTCTGATAATATTAACTTCTTAGAATTTGGTATCTGACCTTTTAAGGGTTCAAAGCTTTTTATCAGTTAGCAAGGATTATTAAAAGTAAATGATTTTCAGATTAATTTCCATATCAATAATGAAGATGTCCTTTCTAATTTATGCGGGAGAACTTGATGTAGAATCCTTATTTATTTGGTGCCTCATATTTTAATAGAGTCCAGAGATAAACTTGGCTGGGTAAAAAAAAAAATCTGTCTAAATCAGGCGAACGAATCTTTTGTTTACCAAATTAATAACTTCATTGATGCCATCAGTCTTCCATTCTCACTCTATTACATTCTGAAAATTCGTGTTCAAATGGCATAGCAAACACATTTAAATGAGATTTTCATTTTATAAAAATAGGACTGATAAGATTGGAAGGGGGAAAAGCAATTTTACTCCAATGAATTATTTTTAAGTGATTAAAATGACGTATCCCATTAACCATAAAAAAGGAATTAAAGGACATTGGTTTATGAGCAGTCAGTCATCTGGAGACCTTTGCAACCCTGCCTGATTCTACCTGTAATAATTGTGCGATAGAAGTTCATGGTGTCTCATTCAATATTTCTTTTCTTTTTAAAAGCCACCACTCTCATCAACACAATGATTAGAATGTGACAATGAACGGGCTAGAATAAATTATGTTTTGTTTCCAGAGAGACAAGCTAAATGTTTCAAATGGTTGTTTGATCCAGTGTGCTACCTGAATGCCAAGAGCTTTTTAAATATCAGAATGCCCAGTGATTTATTTATTTTTTAAAATTAAAACTCATCAAGCTCACCAAGAAGAGCAAATAATCATATTCACCAATCTCTATTTGCTTTACTAAATGTTTCAAAATGCACAGTTGGAAGACAGAATTTTAGGATCCACTTCTTGTGGCCGGCCAGTGGCCAGCAGAGCTGGCAGCAGATTTGGATAGTGTGGAGTTTGGGGAGGAACATGGCCAGTCCTAGAATTTGGGGAAGGTTCTGATGAGGGCTCTGTGTTGGAGGCAGAGAGGGAGTCAGAGCTGTATGCCAGTTATGAGCTACCTTCAGAGTCAGACATCAGTGAGGCTGGAGCCTGTTCGCACTGTGTGCATGCACAGAGTTGCCAGGCAAAGGGAACAGCTAAAGAAGAGGAGTCGACTTGGGAGTGAGGCCGCAGGTGGACAATTGAATGGCCCCTCCCAGAGGAAACAAAAGAGGAACGAAAGGGGAGTGGAGTTTGCAGGAGACAATTAGTTTGCTTAATTGGTTCGTGACTCTCCGAGACTCCATGCCAAGTTTTGCAGATATTGGCCTTTCAGCTCTCCAAGTCAGATAAGGTCCCTTGTCCTCCCTTGAAAGACTTTGCTGGATGTGAATGAACAGAATTCACAGTAAATTAACAAAAGGGTTTTTTGTCAGGACAAGGAGTTTGCTTCATGCTCTTGGGAAGCCTGGATCAGAACACCACTTTCCAATTTCCTAATTAACTTCCATTTGAAGACAAGCATCAGTTCCTTACCTCATTTTAGAATTTGGATCTGGTTTTATCCCCCTATGAGTTATTATTGCTAAAAGGTTGGCAGAGTTCTTCTGTGGACTTCTTCATCCCAAGAACATCATTCTATTATCCTGGGAG
This sequence comes from Natrix helvetica, assembly GCF_964273705.1. Lineage (NCBI taxonomy): Eukaryota > Metazoa > Chordata > Lepidosauria > Squamata > Natricidae > Natrix > Natrix helvetica. The sequence continues at coordinate 10,188,052 of NC_138561.1, forward strand.
AAATTTCTCCCTGGTGTCTTCTTCTCCTGAGATTTCACTGGAGCATGGGAAGTCAGGGAAAAGTCAATTATATAATGAAAAATGGTTCATTCACAACAGTTTAGTTTAGCTTATTGTCATTGCACCTCGTACAAATGCCATCTTCAGTGTACATCACACATAAGACAACTATAAAAAAGAAAACAGAAACACGCATCCTTCACATTCTATACAATTGAATTGAAAACCCCTGATAGTGCATTAATATTGCGCTATGCAGTAGAATTCAATATAGTTACTGCTCTGGGATAGAAGCTGCTTTTCAGCCTATTTGTCCTTGTTTTCATTGTCCTGTACCGTCTGCCAGATGAAAACAGCTAAAAGAAAAAGGGTGCCCAGGATGAGATGGATTTTTAAGAATGTTTTGAACTTTCTTAAGGCAGCGGGAGCTATAAAGCTCTTCCAAAGAGGGGAGAGGGCAACCCATGATCCTCTGGGCAATGACGTTGACCCTCTGGAGTGCTGTCTTATCTGCCACTATGCAATTAGCAAACCATACACAGGTGCAGTAAGTTAAAATACTCTCTATAGGGGTGAGGTAGAAAATCACCAGCAATTTTTCATTTAGTCCTTTGTTCTCCATATAATTACAGTAAATGCAAAATTCCACATCTCATTCATGGTTTCTTTAAAATGCTCTTACCCTTTGGGGGGGGGGGAGATCTTGAAGCAAAGTATTTTCACATGCCTAAAAGAGAGCAGAGAAATTTTTGGATCAGTTTCTTATATGATTTGTCATGGACTGGACTTAGGGTAAAATACATGTTTTGCCTGCAGCTTATTTAGACAGGATATATTATCTTGTATTTCTTTTCTAGCTTCAGTTATTTAATTTGAAAGAGAGAGAGAGAGAGAGAAAATTAGAGATCTTGTCATGAATGGAGTGGACTGGATTTTTGTATGTATTTAGTTTTTGCACTTAGGAGTCACTCTAGGCCATGTAGTAACCTGCCAAATTATTATGTGCCATGTGTTTTCTGGCTGGTATATGATTGATTTGGTCTGAATGAGACCTCCTGCTTTCAATTCTATATGTGATTGATCAGGGTCAATGTCAGATTGTGAAACATCTCATAAAAACCAACCTCTGTTCAGACTAAGCCAATTATACACCAGCATGTGGCCAAGATATCCATGATGGAGTTTTAAGTGGCTCCTATATGTCCTTTGTCCATATGAAAATCATGGATACTCTCTATCCAGAGCTGAAAATTCCTGAATTCAATTCCAGAAGGAAAATCTAGAGTGTTTGCTTCAGATCTATATATCCTGTTTTTGATGGCGATGGAGGAAGAGGTAGAATTCTTAATTTTATTTTTTAAAAAAATATAAGGATAAGTTGGTTATTGTTAAGCCTGTGTGAGATTTAATTACTTTATTTTACTTGTTTGCTTGTCCACCAAAGCCGCACCAAATATTCTTGGTAGCTTACACTAAGAAAAATTGGCATATTCCTACAGTAGATATTTATGTCTGTATATTATGCCTATATATTATTGTCTTACTGGTTTTCACACAAACTCACACCCTCTGGAGGTGATTTCTATCTGGCCTTTACTCCAGAAAGTCTAAGTAGCTTATGTAGCACAGCAACCTCCAATATTTCTTCACAAGAAGCATCCTATCCAGTAGGTAAGTTACTGTGAGTGATAGCCATTGGCTTAGTTGCCCAGTAAATATCATTGGATGAACAGGCTTCTTCTGTTCCAGTTTCACATCTTAACTATTACATTATACCTCCAAGAGGAAAACTTATTTATGCATGCACAAAAAGGAAGACTTTGTCATCTTCATCTGGAGCAGCTGCAATGAAATAATGGAACATAAAAGTCGGATTGCAAAGAGGTTCAGTAAAGGAGCCCGCGCATTGCTTTGAAGCTGAATGCTACATTTCCAATTGCAACTTCTATTATTCAGCGCACTGCTAGATGAGTGGATTTGCTGACATTTGAAATCCAAAGAACTGTGTCTCACAAAAAAAAAACAGTTGTTCACTTATATGCTAATTTGGAACATTTCAAGTACTGTGCTATTTCCCTCCCGAGATATTGCACATCTTAAAAGCCAAGAGAGAACAAACACCAAGATAAATAAAATAAATTAGTATCCATTAAAACCCCTTTACAATCTTCTTTTTATGAAAAAGCCCTCAGAAATTCCTTGATACCAAAGATCAACCGAGATGAAAAATCATTAAAAGAATATGTGCTGTACCTGCATCGCCCATTGCTTAGCTCACATCTGCAATAATCAGGTTACTTTTCATGCATTATTTACTTCTTTTATGCATCTTCTACCTAAGGTCTAGTTTAGATGAAACGTTTGTGTAAATTTCCCTCCCTCCTATCCTTTATTACACACATTGCTGATATCAACCAGGCACAGCTCTGATATCCCTGTGTTTGGAGTGAAAAAATGAATCACGGACAAGCAAGTTCACCAATCAAGTTAGAATCCCTGCTGTCCAGGACTGGCAATTAATAGCCTATATAGAAATTATTAAAAGGGGAGTATCTGTTCCTGCGAGCTAGAACAGCCTATGAGATTCCCTCTCTTTTACAAATAAATACACTTCTTCATTCCTGTGATGAATCTTGAAACAAATTAGAATTCAGGCCTTTCTTTTAATTTTCCTTTAATAAGTGTGGATGCTCATTGGATAAGAATACTTTGTTTCCTAGGCAAAAGAACTACATCAGCTCCGTTACTCAATGTAATAAATTATTAAGAGGTGGTGTAGTGATTAGAATGCAGCATTGCTGACCAGCTCAAGGTTGACTCATCCTTCCATTGTTCCACAGTTGGTAAAACGAGGACCTAGATTGTTGAGGAAAATACGCTGACTCTGTAAACCACTGAGAGAGGGCTGTAAGAGCATTGTGAAGCTTTATGTAAGTCTAAGAGCTATTGCTATTAAAGAATCAAGCAGCGAAAAATCAGAAATGGCCAGCTGAGTTTTGAAATTGGGATATATTTAGTGTTTCAGATCAGAGTTCAGATCTGTTTAAGAGAATGTGCTGTTGAGCGTAAGCAGAGTTGTGTTCAAACATAATGAGGTTCATTTGTTTCTGATTTTCACATATTGGGTAGATTTTGATATTTGGGCAATTTGTATTTTTTTTTATTTATGACTTAACATGTTAGGTGACTGCAGTAAATTGTGGGTTATTCAACAAATGATGATTCAGCAAATACTCACAAACATCAATTTCATGTCTGTTTTGATCTATTCTACATTCTTGTAAACAATGTAAAAGTGAAGGAATTGTAATCCATCAAAATTATTTTATTTTAAGCTCTTCCTTTACCGAACAAAAAACCAGTAATGATCGTCTATATTTATATCTTCCTACTAATCTACAGTTATCTTTTTTTTATTGCCAAAGGCTCTGTTGTCACAAAATATATGGCTACAGTATAGTTTGTATCAAAGCAAACCCGATTCATTAGTTGCTTAACTTCATGCATAATTCTATGCATTTACAATTAAAGAGCCACTTTTAAAAAGTATGTAGATAGCTAATGCCTTCTAGAGTCAAATATAATTCAACAAATAGCGTAGCTTCTGCAACCTTCTGACTTGAAAGGGGGGGGGGATCCTTTAAAGCAATTGATGGTTTTTACAGGAAAAATGCAAATGATGCATTTAATTTGCTAGTTTCAAATCAAAGCAAATACTGTACAAAGGTTGCTAAACAAATACAAAGATAAAAATTTGCAAGACTCACAGTTCTCAAACATACTGCAAGATATTTTGAAATATATAATTCAGCAGTTTAGTTTTTGCAATCTTCCAATTTGAAAAAAAAGCAATCCTTTAACATGGTGCTTACTGAAAAAAATGCATTTAACTTATTAGTTTCAAATAAAAGCTAGGACTGTACAAAACTTACTAAAGAAGTACAAATATAAACTGCTGAAAGACTCATAGTTCTCAAATATATCATAACCTTTAAAAAATATCCCAAGAAATAAAAAGTGATAAAGGAGAGGCAGAGCATAATCCAAACAGTGAATGTCACACAAACAATGAAAACATTCATATCACATATTCTCTCCCTCTGATAAAGAAGGAATATGGAGATAGCCTTGATAGTCATATTGTGATGGAATGAAGTCTGGATTCCTAGGAAGGAGGGACTGTGTTCTAGAGAAGCAAGAAACAATTCAATTGAGACAGTTTGTGTGAGAGAAAGAGAATGAAGATAGCTCTTCCTTAATAGTTCCCAGAGTATTGCTTTATGTGGCTGTAACTTTGCTTTAGTTTGGCAAGATTCTGTCTACAGGTGAGGAACCATAAAGAAATATGCTTGGAGGAATCACAACACATCTTTCTTGGTTTTTGGACTCTGACATATAGTTAATATGTGAGAATTGTTTCAGAACACGGAGGGCGTTCTCAGCTTGTTCACTATCATTACAGATTTCAAAACCAACATTGTGACATCTGCTAGGAAACCAATGGAGTGGTTCCCAGATTGGAATTGTATCTTTAGACCACAATGAATATGCTCACTCTTTCAAACTGTTTCTGTATTAATCTGTCTCTATATTCATGCATCAAGAATAAGAAGGGACAAGATACAGATATGTTGCAAGATATATTTGTAGACAGGATCTTGTAACATTATCCTGGGACATGTATATTTGCCTTCATTCATGACAAATATATCTCTTGAAGTTTGTTTTCTTGCAAATTTCAGAACTGTTTCCATGCAATCATGCATAGATTTGATGTGCATTTATTCTAATATACTCACATTTCTGATATTTCCATATATATATATATCACTCGCCATCTTCAGGCTGTGGTCTTAAAGTGTGACCCGAGCTGCCGTCTTTCTGTATATCTTGGTGGGAGGGGATGGAGTGCTGGCTTTGTTTCAGTAGGTGGAATGATTGGTTGTGTGGTTGTATCATGATTGGTAGATTAGTGCTGATTGGTGCTGGCTGTGTGTTCATTGTTCTTTTGTATTGTAACGGCTTGGGTGGTGGGTGGTGTTCGTTTGTTGGCTAGGGCTGGTTTCCAGATGTTTGGTAGGCGGGAGGTATCATCACGTTTGTTCATGTTGTGGGGGTGTTTCTCTATTTCGATGGCTTCCATGATTATTCTCTTGTGGAGGTGTTCTGTTTTGGAGATTAACCTGGCTCCTTCAAAGTTGATTTTATGTCCTGTAGCTTTAAGGTGCTGGAAAAGGAAAGAAGTTTTCTCTTTTTTTCTTACTGCATTCTTGTGTTCTGCGATGCGTGCATTTATTCTCCTGTTTGTTTGTCCTATATATGTTGCCGGGCAGATTTTGCATGGTATTTCGTAGACTCCTTGGTTTTCTAGCTGGATTTTGTCTTTGGGTTTTCTTAAGATGTTGGCTATTTTTTGGTCAGTGGTGAAGGCTGTCTTGATATTGTGCATGAGGTATTGAGCATACCTACACCCGTGAAAATCTACAAAAACATTTACACACACACACACACACACACACATCATAGGTTTCAAGTAAATGTGCTGAACTTTCTGCACATATTTCCTGTATAATTTATCCTTAATATATTAGTATAAGCATATTTTCCCTATTTATATTACCATAGAAGTAAAGTGAAACAGCAGATTGTAGCACATAGCTGCATTTTAGGAAATGCAAACAGGCTAATTTAATATTAGAAAGAGAATGAGAATAATTTCTTCCCTGCCCTTTTTTCAACCTGAAGAATGTTATGACTGAGTTCAAGAGGATGCTGAGCCAAGATTTGCTTGAAAATGATTTACTAAATCAGTAATAAAAGTCAAGCCAAACAAACCACTCTATCGATTCAAACGTAATTGTCTGGATGAGACATTCATTCAGAATTAGTGCTACTTGTTCTATTAAACAAGTTGCTTCTTTCTCCAAACGTGTGTTGTTTGTAAAATGCAAGGAATGCCAGCTGTAAGCTCTATTCTGGTGGGTCTTACAGTGACAACGACAAATCTAACAAAGGACATTTTTGCACATTAATAAGAAGTCTTACCAACCAAATATTCCTTGTGAATGGAAATAAAAGCAGCTTTGCAAATAATTGATTGCTAAGTGCATTAGGCTCACTTAGAGGAGCTTGCTGTTGACAGGACATTGCACACATTTGTCACAAGCGTGTATTGAGAGGTGCCAGAAGGATGGGTTCTGCGGTAAAGATAAGGGCTTTTCAGTATAACAGAGTACGTATTATTCTCATTTAAATGGCAAGGTTTCCCCCTCCCCTTTCACTTATCTGCTAGTTGTACATCCAAAATAACCTGTAAATCACTCCAGTCATTTGAATTATTCTAATCTACTTTGGAATAAAGTATCATCTTAGCCGGCAAGAAGATATTTGCTGTATACACAGTCCTTTTCCTTGCTTCAATCACAGCTCATTGTTATGGGAATTTAGAAAGCTGCAAATCTTTCTACCGCTCACTCGGAATCCTTACCTTTAAGAAAAGACAGAAGAACAAAGGAATAATGTTTAATACGGCACAGTAAGTTGGAAATGATATCATGAGCTCAACCGGAACATAAGAAGAACATGGCTGAATCAGACTATAAGCAGGGGTGGGATTCAGATGGTTCAGAACGGTTTGGGGAAAACCGGTTCTTATGGTTTTACACAGTTCAGAAAACCGGTAAAATCAACCACCGGCTACCACCCCCTATATACCAAAGATAAGCATGCCACCTGCTCGTCGCCCACCTTGGCCAGGATCCAGGGGCACACCATTCCCTGGCTCCAGCCTTGTACTGGAGCTTCTGCCCACTCACCTCCCACCTTGGCTGGGTTGGGAAATGTGCCATTTCCCAGCTCCAACCTTGCCCCGAAGCTGCCTGCTGCCTGCCTCGGCCAGGTTAGAGAATGCACCATTTTTGGCGAACTGGTTGTTAAGTGGGTTGAATCCCAACACTGATTCTAAGTCGACTATAATAAGTCAACCCCCTCTTCTCTGAGGGGTTATAAGAGAGAAGAGGGGGGTTGACTTATTCTCCAAAATACCTGAGGGTAAGACGAGAAGCAATGGGTGGAAACTTGTTAAAGAGAGAAGCCAAACTGGAAATAAGGAAGAATTTCCCGACAGTGAGAACCATTAAGCAGGGAAACAGGTTAATGGGTATTCCATTGCTGGATATTTTCAACAAAAGATTGGACAATCATTTGTTTGGGATGGTGTAAGGTCTCCCTTAGAAAACCTCCAACATTCCTTCCAACCCTATGAATCTATGAGATTAATTATGTCAAACTATAAGTTGGTAGTTTAGTTCAAGCTTTGAGTAGCAAAAGAAAAGAAGGTGGGAGAAAACTAAATCACTCTTATTTGTGGTTAGGTATAGTGATTATGGTATGGATTGTCTGTTTTTTGGAAAACAGCAGAGTATGGATCAAATAGCATTTTGGAAACACAGAAGCAGAAGGCCAATATATTAATCTTCACCCGACATAGATTCCAGTGGTTCTTATTTAAAGGTGGGATGTCCTTGATCCTTGTGAAAATATACTTTATGTATTATTTTTATTATTAAATGTATATGCGACCCACTGCACTATCCAAAGCAACTCTTTCAATATATATTGTCTGGTATATAACTCTAAATGTATTGTCTTACAATACAATTTGAATTTGATTATGGAACAACAGACTTAAGTCAAACCTTTCTACATATTCAAGGATTATGAGTCAACTCCATTTAGACTGAAGCAAAATTTTTCAAAGTACTATACATTTCAGCTCATAATGCAGCCAGCCCTAGGTTCTGGAACAGGGGTGAAATCTACTTACCTTTGCTACTGGTTCACTAGCAATGTGAGCTTGCTTCACTCATATGCACCACCTCAGTGCATGCATAGGACCTTCCAGTATGCGCAAAGTGTCAAAATGACATCTGGACGAGTGGGAGGAGCCTGCTACTAAGTGCGCCTGGCAAGTAAGCGAGCGAACAGTGAGGTAAGCGAACAGTGAGGGGGGAGAATCCGCTGCACCACACGATTTAGATTAGCTAGAAAGCAGGAAGTCCTGCTTTCTAGCTAATATAAATCATGCGGCACAGCTGATCATCCCAAAAAAACAACGGTTCACCCGAATCGATAGCATTTTTTTTTACTAATGGTTCAGGGCAAACCATTTCAAACCGGTAGCATTTCACTCCTGTTCTAGAACAACATCATGAATACAACCCATACGCATGCCTCAGGAGAAGATGACACAAAACATACTTGGAACAAAGTCTATGAAAAGAAAAGGACTAATGTATCTTACAATTTATATTGTTTTATTCAGTTTCGTAGTATCATTTTGATTGCTTATTTAGTATCCTATGACTTTCACTAAGCGCTGTGTCTCATGATTCAGGATGAATACATTTACGATGACTATGATCATGATTTGACACTTATAGGTTTTATGTACACTGAGAGCTAATGCACCAAAGACAAATTTCTTCTGTGTCCAATCGCACTTGGCCAATAAAGAATTAAAGAAGAAAGAAAGTAAGAATAATGCAAATATCAACATTGTCTTCTTTTTCACTCATTGGCTGAATCATGGAAACTGTTATTTGTTGTCATATTGTTGCTCAGTTATTGGGTAGAAATGACCAAATACTACAGTGCTCGGCTAGAGTAAGGATATGCTAACTGATTTATAGTTTACCACATCTGACAATCAGTATTAGGTCGATGTGGATTCTTGGCAGGTGCTCTACTAGAGAAGCCAAACAGTTACCAAATCTCGGGGGAAGATGCAGGTGCTGAATGGATGTTGACCGTCCCTCAGCTGGAAACTCCCATCTTTCAAGGTTAAAAGTGATTGTCATGCATATCCAATATGTATGGCTGAGCTATCTAACTAGAAGCACTGAAGGAATAAAGATTGCTTTTATCCATCTGGGTGCATCATGAATAGTGAAATGAGCTGGACGCTCCCTTTCAGCCACGGAAGAGCATGATCTAGAGCAATTAGACTCAAATCAACCCAGTTTTGCAGAGGAAAAAAGGCTAGAGAAATTTAGAGAAGTTTTCTCAGTTGAATTAGGAATTTCTGTTTTGCAGGCACCATTTGCTGTAGACCTCTTTCAATCTAGTCCGCATAGCGTGAACTATAAGTCCATGATCTGCAATGCTTTGGCTGGCGAACATAACTGAAAGGTGGAAGACATGTTATGGGAATTCTTAGAATGGCTGTCTTAGCATTGGAATCAGCTTGGGAAAAATTACACAGATGTCCATATTACACAGAGCCAAGGTGGCACAGTGGTTAGAGTGCAGTACTGCAGGCTACCTCAGCTGACTGCTAGCTGCAGTTCGGCAGTTCAAATTTCACCAGCTCAAGGTTGACTCAGCCTTCCGTCCTTCCGAGGTGGGTGAAATAAGGACCCAAACTGTTAGGTGCAATATATTGACTCTGTAAACCACTTAGAGAGGGCTGTAAAAGCACAATGAAGTGGTATATAAGTCTAAGTGCTATTGCTATATGCCTAGGTTACTCAGCATAAAACCTTGGCATGTTTATTAGATTTTATCTCATTATGGGAAAACAGACCATTGGACTGGAGAAGCCAGGATTTTAAAAGTCATGGTGAATGAACCCAGATATGATTTAAGGAGAGAACATCTGGGAGAGACTTCACACCAACACTGTGTGTGTGTGTGTGTGCATGGGTGCGTGTGTCTTTTTCCTCCCACTCCATGTGTCATATGTCACATCTTCTCTCTCTTTTGAAGTCCCTTTTCCTAATTAAAAAGAACATTGTATGCTGTCATTTTTTTTTTAAAAAAAAGGCAATACAAAAGAATGCAAGATATAGTGAAAGAAATGCCTATTGCTATTTTTTTTAAAAAAAAACCTCTTTCATAATTGAAAGGTGCAAGTTGACATCACTCTGCAAGCACACAAAGGCGAGGGTAAAAAGAAAGACAAAGGAAAGCAATATTCATTAAGGCTGCTCTCTCATAAATGGCACCTCCACAATAACAGTATTTGGTAGAACTGGCATTTTTCCATTCTGAGGTTGGGTTAGTTCATCAGAGATTTCCACTTTATTTTTCTATGATTCCCTAAAGCTTGACAGGGAGGTGGGCAACTTGGGCTGGATAGCTTTGGGACCTCAAAACCTTTTCTAAAGTCTCTTTAGAACTTTATGCATTATTGTACTCTTACCCCCTTTGTGTGCTTCTATAATTCACAGAACATAAATAAAGCCCAACAAATCAAGCACAGCTAATCCTAATAGAGAAAAATGTTTAAGTCCGGGATTCCTATAATGTTAACGTGAATTGGATCAACATGAATGATATCTAGTTAAATTTGTTCATACTGTTATTGTGAATTGGACTAATATAAAAAAATGGATAAGAATTGAACTACTAAGGAGATGCCTAAATATAATGAGGATTATATAAATCTGATAAATGTGATAGAGATTATCAACAATGTTAGCATGAATTGGATCAATATAAACAAAACTTAAGTTAAATTTGTTCATACATAATAGAGAAATGTTTAGCTAGAACAAGAAAGATATAGATCAGGGGTGTCCAAACTTTTTGCGAGGAGGGCCAGATTTGGTGATGTGAAAATGTGTGGGGCCGATCATTCAGGCTGACATTCTTTGAACCCTTAACATTAAATGCGAATTAACTACCGTATTTTTTGAAGTATAAGACGCACCAAGATTTTGAAGAGGCAAATTAAAAAAAAAGTTTTTGCACTCCCAAAAATGGCCCATTTTCCACGAAAATGGGCCTTTTTTTTAAAGGGCATGAATAGCCTTTAAGAGGCTTCTAGAGTGCTCCTGGGGGCTAGGTGGGGCAAAGTTGAGCAAAAAATGGCCCGTTTTTTGCTCATTTAAGCACTCCACAGCCCCCAGGATCACTCTGAAAACCTCCTAAAGGCTATGCACAGCCATTTTGGTGAAGGGGCAGAGTTTTGGGAGGCAAAAAATGCTGTATTCAGTGTATAAGGTGCACCCAGATTTTTAGCTTCTTTTTTGAGGGGAAAAAGATGCATCTTTATACTTTGAAAAATACGGTATTTTATGAAAGACTAAACAAATAACTCCAGTGGGGAGAAGAGGCTGCGGGCCGCTTGAAATTTGAAAAAGGGCCACATTTGGCCCCCGGGCCGTACTTTGGACATGCCTGGTATAGATGAAGGTAGAGATAAAGATGAGGAGTTAGGGATTTTTTGAATATGTATGTTTGAACAATACAATGATGATTACTTAAATTTGAGAAATGTGATAGAGATTACTAATATTGTTATCGTGAATTGGATTAATACGAATGGTACCCAAAGCAGACATTGCTCACATACAATATCAATGTATAATTAAAAATCAAATCAATAAATAAAAATATGGCAAAAAATAAAGTCTTGGATTCCAATTTTGGAATTTGTATATGATTATTCAAAGGTGGGTTGCTGCTGGTTTGGCCCAGTATGGCTGAACCGGTAGTGGGTCGCAGATCTGGCAGAACCAGCAGAACTGGCAGTGACCCATGGCCTGACATACCCTCAAACCGGTTCCCTCACCGCCCCTGATGTCACCACCATGTTGGATTTTAGTGACTGCACATTTGCAGTTCACTGTAAACTGTTTTGCGCATGTGCACAGAACAAGTTACATTGAACCAGTGCACACGGGATGTGAACCGGTAGTAAAACTGGCAGCAACCCACCCCTGCTTTTATTGTATTCCTGGGCTAACCACCAAGACCTATGAAAAAGATAAAATCAGAAGTTATTGAGGAATAGATCTGAAAGAGATTTACTTGGTTTGAACTTAATTATTTACCATTTCAATCTTGGGAACTTACTTTCTCACAAGCATATTTTATTACATTTGGGGGGAAATTGAAACATAATATTCTCCATTCTGAAGTATCAAGTGAAATGGCTCAGCATTATTTTATCTGCCAATAATGCATTTTCTCTATTTATATACTTCCGTTCTGCCTTTCTTTGCAAAAAGCCCCATGCAAACTGTTTTTGCAGCAATGAGAACAATACAGAAAAAGAATTCCATGCTAAAATGATAACATGAAAGTTGTGCTAGTCGTTTCCGACTCTAGGGGGCAGTGCTCATCTCAGTTTTAAAGGCACATGGAACGCTCTTACCTTCCCACCAAATGTGGTCTCTATTTTTCTACTTGTATTTTTACTTGCTTTTGAACTGCTAGGTTAGCAGAAGCTGGGGCAAGTAACGGGAGCAACTCCAATACACGGCGCTAGGGATTTGAACCACCGAACTGCCATCCTTTCTGATTGACAAGCTCAGCATCTTAGTCACTGAGCCACTGCATTCCTTAACATTTAATATTCCCGTGAACATTAAAGGATTCTAAAATGTATAAGGGATCAGATTTGCTATGTGAAAAAAAAGACATAAAAATAGTACTATGAAAATAAGCATGAACAAAGTTAGATTACTTTCTGTTTGGCAAGAAACAAAATCATTAAGACTTGAGTTTGGCTGGGGGAAAAAACCCTTTGTTTTTACCTTCATGCAATTAGGAATCATATGTTTGATATACAAAGTCAAGAAAAATTCAGTTACTTATATAATAGGACTACAAAGTGCCTACATAACTGAGGCAGGGCATTCCCAAATGCAATTTAAAAAAAAATATTTGTATTACAGTTTTTTGGGGCTCTTTGAAAAGATTTAGAACATTTCCTCCTTTCTTAATGCTGATATGTATCTGCTAACTCTCCTAATGTCACTTTGGAGCCATGGTGGGAGTCAATTTTTTTTACTACCAGTTCTGTGGGCGTGGGCTTGGTGGGCATGGTGTGACTTGATCGCTGTGGCTTGATGGGCATGGGCAGGGGAAGGATACTGCAAAATCCTCATTTCCTCCTCACTCCAGGGAACAGATACTGTAAAATCCCCATTCCCACCCCACTCCAGGGGAAGGATACTGTAAAATTCCCATTCCCACCCCACTCCAGGGGAAGGATACTGTAAAATTCCCATTCCCTCCACACTCCAGGGGAAGGATACTGTAAAATCCCCATTTCTTCCCAATCAGCTGGGCCTCGAGAGGCAGAGAATAGATGGGGGCAGGGCCAGTCAGAGATAGTATTTACCGGTTCTCAAAATTTCTGCTACCGGTACCCTAGAACTGGTCAGAACCTGCTGAATACCACATCTGCTTTGGAGGGGTGGTTGGTATATACAAAATAAAGTAAAATGAAAGTAAAATTTTAATATTTTTAAATGGAGGTTATTTAGAAATAAATCTCAATTTGGTAACTTTCAGATAAGACACTACAGGCCCTTCACATCCCAGAGATAAACTGTTTCAACTCCTACCCTCAGAATACCACTGTAGCGCATTGCATGCCAAAATAAGTAGACACAAAGACATTTTTTTTTCTTTGTGCCATCACTCTGCTGAACATGTAATAGTAGTACGGCTATATTATTATTCTCCTCATCTTTTCTACTGCCTTCTCCTATTGGTATCTTATGATTATATTTGTTGTTTGTGTGTACCCAGAGAGCGTATGCACCAGAGACAAATTCCTTGTGTGTGCAATCACACTTGGCCAATAAAGTGTTCTATTCTTTAAAAAAAATACAGTTAACATGAATTATGGGTCAAAGAAACGTCTCTGCATAGCTTCTATCCTGCCTTCCTCTCAACCTTTTGATAACTTGGATTAATCCCACTTCCTTTAGCAGAGCTTTACAGTGAAAAGTTGATGTAATATTTATTGATTTACAAGCAATCTTTCCTTCTACACTGTTTTTCCACATGCCACTTTCTCGTAATTTTTTGTTTTAAATGAGCATACAAATCTAATCACTACAATATTCATGAAAAGAGGCCCCCCTACGAGAAGCAATCTTGTTTTCAAATATTGAAGCTTATGCTGCAAAGCAACGCCATGTGACCAATAAAAATAGCAAGCATTAGTGAATGGTTTTAGGTCAATATTTGGCTAGGGAACATGCAACACCCCACATCTCTGAACACCAGAGGTGATATTTGGCAGGTTCTGACCAGTTCTGGAGAACCGGTAGCGGAAATTTGGAGTAGTTTGGAGAATCAGTAAATACCA